>NC_071273.1:17702642-17840142 GCF_023375685.1 Ictalurus furcatus
ATTGTGAAGTCATTTTCTAAGAACAAGTCAACCTTTATATCTGACAAATAGTAAGGGCTTTTTGTATAACATAGGTCCATGATAACCTGATCATATACAAGACTATATAGCTATTTCAGGGTTCTTTTTTCACACTCAAGAGAATTACTTCTGAGAGATAACCTTAATACAAAATCAGCTAGCAAGTAACACACCTGCTTGCCCACATCACATTTGTCCTTAATGTAATCGTTATATATTTATGGTCTTTTGGTTTTTCTGTTTAAGCTGCTTAAGTTGACCCCTTAAAAACGAGCCCTAACCCTCAACTACTCAAGAATATCTTTGGATTGAATAAACAAATAAATGGAAAATGTGTGTGTTCCTGATATCATTGCCTGAAGTTCAAGCAGACCTTAAGGTTGTGCAATTATTCTTGTTGTCTGTCCTCTTTTAGACTGGTGTCTCAGATGGCAGGAATGTTGTATATCCTCATGTTGTGTAAGGCGTTATACAAGTCACTGTACTTGGTACAATTTGCCAATTTGTAAACACCCTTGCATATTAAACTCAAAGGAAAGGTGTGTCATTATTAAAGAGAAACGAATGTTTGGGTCCTGGAAGTCGCTGGAAGTTTTAGGGGTTAAACTACAAGAATTCAAACTGGTAGATTAGTAAATTACAACGTTTAAGTTCTACAGTATTACAAATGTTTTCATAAATATGTTTACTGTAAAAGTTATCATGAGACATTATTAATCTGACTCAATAATTGAACGTTTATATTTGTTGGGCCAAATCTTATTAGGATTGGAAGAACTACTTATGGCCACAGATAAGCTCAGTGTCTTGCCTGATTCAAACAACTCGCAAGAGAGCCTACGGTATTATGAGGCACAAATGTGTACATCTGTTTTGTCACTGAAAAAAGAACTTGGTAGACTTAGTAGGAAGCGCATACCAGAGGTCCTAGAGATTCTGAAAAAGGTCTAGAGAAGAAAATAGCTCTCTGTGCATCTGTCAGAAAACCTCCCTTCACAGCCCAAGGATTGAGGGGTTTCACTCAAGAGAGGTCACATGGTCCAAGAGGACTCTATAAAAGTGCATGGTGTCCATGTACTACAGCTCACTCCCTTCAGTCTTCTTATCTCCAGTTGGTGTTAGTGGTGAGCTGAGGCTGTTCCTCAACCTTCTGTTCTCTCAAAAACAGGGCACAGCATAGCTACAATGTCTGACACTGAGGAGATTGTGGAGGAATATGAAGAGGAGGAGGAAGCAGAGGAAGAGGTTGAGGAAGAGGAGAATGTAGAGGAGGCCCCTCAAATAGAGGATGATGAAAATGAAGCAGAGGAAGAAAATGAGGTACAGGTAGAACAGGAAGAAGACTCCAAGCCTAAGCCTAAGTTTTTTGTCCCTGCCATTGTCCCTCCCAAGCTGCCCGATGGAGAGAAGGTGGACTTTGATGACCTCCATCGTAAACGTGTCGAGAAGGACTACAATGAGCTTCAGGGCCTCATCGAGGCACACTTTACCAACAGGCAGAAAGAGGAAGAGGAGCTGGTAGCCCTGAAAACCCGCATTGAACGGAGACGTGCCGATCGTGCAGAGCAGCAGCGCATTCGAACCGAGCAAGAGCGTGAGAGACAGGCTCGTTTGGCTGAGGAAAGGACGCGGCGTGAGGAGGAGGTGGCCAAACTCCGGGCTGAGGAGGAAGCCAAGAAGAAGAAACTCCTCACCAATAAGGGCTATGGAGGCTACCTGCAGAAGGTGGAACAGAAGAAGGGCAAGAAGCTGACAGAACGTGAGAAGAAGACAAAGGCCCTCATGGAGCGCCGAAAGCCACTCAACATCGACCACCTTAATCAGGAGAAACTAGCTGAGAAGGCCCGAGATCTCTGGCAGTGGCTGCAGCAGCTCCATGCTGAGAAGTTTGACCTGGGTGAGAAGCTGAAGAGGCAGAAGTATGATATCAATGTGCTGCGCAACCGTGTCAATGACCATCAGAGATACAGCAAGACAACCAAGACCACCAGGAAATCCTGGAAATAGATAATGTGGATTAGGGAATATATATGATATGATATGATGTGGTGGCATAGACTCTTGGTCACATCACAGTTTAACTTTATTGATTTTATCTTTGATTTACAGTGAATTCTTTTGGTAAGAAAGATCAGCCAAGACCATGTTTGCTGACACTACATACTTATGCAAGACTGACAGAAATCCAATGTTTTAAAGATTACAGTTCTAAGTGTGTTCCTGGTTTAGTCTGTATTACTTATACAATTGAGGGCAAAGGTTTACGTTCCCCATGGCGTCTGAATGGAAGGAGAATATATCACTCTTTTGAAATGTATTTCCAAAAAAACAACAACAACAAAAAGTAAAATATCTAATTCCAAGATGTTAAATGTGAAATTTGCATATATAACAGGCAATACATAAGGCAAAATTAATAGGAAAATAGGTTAAAAAGAACTGCAGTATAAGAAAGTGGAGTTTGACATCTGCCATAGATAGAGCAGACATTTTTCAAAAAGAATGGGCATCTAACTATCTAACTGTCTGGCCGAGTTAGACCAGATATCTCTAGAAGAATGTGTGGTTGGGTGGGCTGTTGGGGGAAGAGCTGTTGAAAGGAAATGGACGAGGTTGTGGGGCAGTCATAAAGGCAGAGTGTGGGCATACAAGCTATTGGACAATATTAAAATCAAATACAGCAAATGAGATGCAAATTGCCAAATAATAGCATTATATATATATATATATATATGACAATTTTCTTACTTGAAACAAAGAAGGAACATCTGTGAATCCTTACACACCAAATGTCTTTGTGCTATAAATGACTTTTCTCTGTCTTCTTCATTTTGTCCTAAGGGTATACAAACTTTTGCACTCAACTGTATGAAATAGTTGTTGAGTTGCTTTTTGTCTGTTTTGTTTCCTATGCATTTAAATTTTTTTGTCACTTTAAAGTAGGTAACTATTATAAGGTGCTATGTTTAAGTGTTTTGTCCCCTCAACATTTTCTTTATCTACATGGTGGAATGGAAGGCATGCCTGCACGGACACGGTGTTATCTCAAACTCGACAGCACATATCAAATTGAATGTTAAAATACATAATCAAGGACCACTTTTAAGATGATTTTAGCAACAATTAAACATTAGTTAAACATTTTATTTGCTTTTGATTAAATGTTTTCCATTTTTTATTCAGAACACATGAAGAATCTCTCCTACTGCCAGCTGAGGTCAGTTCAAAATGTTAAAGCTGTGTTGGACAGTAACTACACAAAAAGGTGTCTCAACATATATATTTTCTGGATGGTTAATGGTTTTTGCTTCATAATGGGGTTCTAAATATTAGCTAGGATTAGGTATTTATACCTTAACTAGTATTAATGTACCTTCATAAAAAGTTAAGAGATAATCAGACATCTGTTATCTATACACACACACGCACACTTGTAATAAATAAAAAGACTAAGACAAACTTTAGCAAAGCTTCCAGAACAACTTCATTAGCTGCATTAGGATTATCTTTCACTGTATGTATTAGCTGGTATTAGGTCTTCATATTTTAGCTGTTTTTTAATGTTAGAACATACTAACAGACATTGGAGATGAAACCAGTCTATAAAAACTTCTGTTCTTCCTTTAATGGAGTCCAGGCTAACCGGCAGGTGAGGAGCTCAGGTAGAATGAGACCTGTAAGTGTGTTAGTTTAAAAGAGAAATCCATTAGCCATAACCTCTTTTTCTTTAGGGGATGTGCACTTTATTAGGAACATCTCTACACCTGCTCATTTATTCAATCAGCCAATCATGTGGCAACAGCACAATGCATAAAATCATGCAGATACAGGTCAAGAGTTTCGGTTACCTGCATGTGTTTAGTAGCAAGATGGGTGTTGAGATTGCTCCTGGAAGATCTTCAGATAATATCTGAGACTCTGGGCCCTGATTTATAATAACTTTTAGAAGAATCTTAACTTCTCTTGTCCACCTGGTCGACTGGAACGGCCACATATAGCACACATTGGCATATTAACTTGTCTTCAAACAGAAATATGCTGTTTGTGGAGGGACTCAAAATGGAGGACAGCAAACTGCTTATGTTTGTGTGATGTCACAGGAAAACAAAGGATATGAATCATGGTTCCATAAATAAATACATACACAATATAAATACACAAAATAAACTATATGCATGAACAAAATAAGAAGTCTGCCATAATTTTGTAACAAAGGCCAAATATTGAAATTTGAACTCAATTTGAACTTCTGGTTACTGATTTTAACTGATGTGGAACTTTCTTTCAGCTTGTTGGAGATAACAGCAAACAATCGGAAAACTGATGGTTTAAATGACACAAATTCAGTTTATTTTCTTTCAAAACACAGATGGGTATTCTGAAAACAGACATTTGTTTTCCTACGAAATTACACACTGATCCAACAGCAACGAATATTTATGGACCTGAAGATATTCTCAGGTTGTTAAGTAGTACTAAACAGTACTCTATCAATTCCAATAGACCATTAACAAATATTCATGACTATAACTTAATATCTTTATCACCGTCTTTAAAAACAGCAAAAAGTAGCTGCAACAAACACAAGACTAATTTAAACCTAATTACCCAATCGTGTAAACGTTGCTGTCGTTGACAAATTGAAGGTCATTTTTGTGCTTGTTTATTTAGTATTTTTTAAACATTTTTTTGTAAATGTTCTTAATCATTTATCCTGGAATTTACATCCAAAGCAGTATAATATATAGTGCATACCTATAACATGTTCAAATAAAAGTTTTAGTTCTTCAGATGCAACTAAATCTGTGAAGGCACTTAGGTTTAGACCTTGTAAAAACAGCACTACAGTAATGGAAGTTACAGTTTATCATGTAAACAATTCCAATTGTAATGAATATAGGACCTATTACAACTACTACTAATAATAATGCTGCAGATTATAAGGCCATATGGAAGAAACTAAAATCCTTACAGCCTAATCAGTAGAGAAACTACAGATCCCTGTTGTTGCTGCTGAGCAGTTTGGGATAGGACGTTCCAATAGCACGTCCATGTCGACAAACCACAATCTCCAGCAAGTACTCATCCACTTTGACAATGGCGTTGGTAACACGCTCATTGCTGGTGAGGAAGATGATGGTGAAGAGTGCCACCTCAAACTCGGGGCTGACGCCAATGAAGGAGCTGCCCAGTGGTTTCACCAGGCCTTTCCAGCTGAACTGCAGGTTAATGACGTGATCGTTCGCATCTGGCTGCGAGAATTAAACACGAGAGACCCAACAGATGAGACAATGAATAAGACAGAACAATACTGATTACTTTAAAGATGATGCTGCTGCATCTAACTTTAGGAGTTGCACAGCTCCTGCACATTTTATTCTACAATAATAATTACTGATCGTTGTAATGCTATGAACAGTCTTAAAAATAGACGAAGTGTACTCAGTGTCGCATTATGAATTATTACCCACAAAGTACTCAAAAGTTTTAGTACACCAAAATCATCAATCCATCCATTTTCCATACCGCTCATCCTACACAGGGTTGTGGGGGAGCCTGGAGCCAATCCAGGGGGACATGGGGCATGAGACAGGGTGCCAACCCAACGCAGGGCACAATCACTCACACACACACACACACACACACACACACACACTATGGACAATTTGGAAAATGTCAATCAAACTACAATGCAAGTCTTTGGACTGGGGGAGAACATGCAAACTCCCCGCACACAGTGCAGAGGTGGGAGTCAAACAGCCAACCCTGGTGGTGCGAGGCAAACGTGACATTTAATTGATAATGAAGAATGACATCATTAGCACATTTTGCCAGTAGCTAGGTTTATGGCCCCGAGTTAAATGCCCTATTTTACCCCCTAGTGGACTAACAGAGGCTAGCTCTGTTTTCAGTTCTTTCAAACCAGTTAAAGACAATTTAAATGTAGAACACAAATTGTAAATTTGTTTCACAGATTGTCATGTTTTTTGCTTCTGCTTTAAACCAATTACTGCATGTTATTCTCTATTAGGTTCATCACTGTGACATTGTACTATTAGAAGACTATGACCAACATACCATGTCTTTATCTCTGGCTTTGTAGCCCTTGTAGTCTATAAAGTTCAGCTTCTCCTGCAGGTAAAACTGAACCCAATTATGAAGGCCCATGATCTCTTTCCCATACTTGGTCTCACCAACAAACACATGTTCAAATCCACACGAGTCTTCACTGTATCGGGGACAAAAAGGCTCTTTACACCCTTGACACAGAACAAACTTAAACACAAATACATTACATGTTTATTAAACTCTGAACATGCTAGTACTAAGCCATGAACTAGAACCTGGCCTAAATGTCAAAGTAGTTATATATGAACTGCTATTCTTAACACAGCTCTTAACTTTCAAATTTAAAATTGAAAGCCCCAGTAAGGAATCAGTCAAGTTACAAGTAGAACCTGACAGCATCAACAATCACAAGGATGCCTCCACCGCCAAAAAAAGGGCTTGAGTTCCTGAACATGAATGTGTATGTAGCATCTCTGTATGACAAACAGGAAGGAGGCTGTGGGGGAAAAAACAACCTATTTCAGACATTTGACCTTGCTGTGTCCTTGACCTTGTTTGGATCAATTCCAAAATCTAAATCAGTTGATCTGCTGGTTACAATGACAATTCCATATAAATCTTACAAACATTCAACCACTCATTCTTCAGATATTGCTCTAACGATAATATTGTACAGAAGAACAACCTGAAAACACAATGCCTCCAAAACCTAGTGGCAGAAAAATTAAAAGTTTCATGTTAAGCAGACATTAAGTTTAAATTTTCCAGAAAAGGCCTTACGAAATTTAACATTCTGGTAATGAACAATTTACACACCACACAAATATGCAATACTTTCAACATGGTTGTATTCACAACTGTAAAAAAAAAAAAACCAACAAACAAAACACATTACAAGCAATAGTCCTTGTATGCTCTACATGCTTGTGGCTTTAATTTGTTGTATATACTGCCATCTAGTGGACGTTTAAGTTTCATGGCAACTAAATAACATGCTTCAAGTGGATTCTAAAAATTATTGTTATAAAAGAGCAAAATTAAAAGCAAATGTGAATCTAAGAAAATGGTCTAAGAAAGAAACTACTGACAGAGGTAAATAAATAAATAGGGGACTACACAATTAATACTAATGCCATCTAAACAGCTACAAATATAACAGCAATTCAAAAGACATCTCTGTCATCTTAATTTTAATAATAGTCTTCACTCTGAGAGAAACAGCTACATTTTGTGGGAACCCTTAATGTTTCTATGTAGAACACAACTATAGAGGATTTCGCTATTGGAGAAGGTTCCAAACAGAACTCATTCAGGAAGATAAAGAAGCTTTTGAGGTACCTTTCCTAAGAATATATGACAATATCATTGTGCTTTGTATTAACAGTGAAGGAGTTGACTTGCGGTGCTGAAATACTGCATGTTCTCAAAGTCTGAGGTCTGTTTGTTTTATACTCACCCTCCACTTCTGTCTCGGTGATAGAGTTTGAACCAGATGTCAAAGAGCTGCTTTTTAAACTGAGCAACATCAGAGGAGGCTTGTCCTTTACTGACTAAATACCCATGTGCACGCTGAAAGATAAACAGCTGGAATCAGTCACCAGGAGAAGGAGTAGCTTCTTCAGGAGTATAAAAATGGCTCTTATCAGTAAGTATCACTTGCACATAAACTGTTGGAAGTGTACCTTCATGACCTGGGTCTGTAGGATGGCATTGAGGAAGATGTTATTCTCCTCCAGCTCCTCACTAGTCACTTTCTCTGCCACACCTGTGGACATCTCATAGTTGTCCAAGAGGTTTATAAAACCTAAAGAGAGACAGTTACACAGATATTTAAGACAATCCTTTAGAGATCGCTCACCACTTTAAATAAAATGTGCTCTATCTGATGATTTAAATAGATTTTCTTCCATCGTGGAAAACAATACATCATTGTACTTTCATAACAACTGTCAGAAAAAAATGTCATTCAAATCTGAGGGAGAAACACACACACTGATTTTACATCCAACTGGTATTGTCCAAGACAAGCAATTGTGAGGCTGAATCTCAAATGGTGATCTAATTAGGCATATAAAACACTCCACAGCAAATACAGTGTCAGTATGTCATCCCCCATGTAGTGAGTGTCTATATTATATATATATATATATATATATACATATATACATACATACACACACACACACACGCGCGCACACACACACATACTGAACAGGAAGGTATTCTGGTTCATTGCTCTCGATAATGTGTAATGTGCAACACTGTAATTATAAACTCCCTTAATTTATGGGTTGGATGGAGTTACGCAACACCGATGCAGTACTTACTAGCATATGTGGCAATGCTTTTAAGTTTATCCTCATTGACGTACGTGAACAGTGGAGCATTGGCTTTGTCTCTAGCACTGTTACTGCCCTGGGCCACATAATCAGCCTTCCCCTGAGAAAATAAGGAATAAAACATTTCTGAGCAGTTCACTTTACATTTGAATTCATAATTGGAAGCTTACACAAACTTCCTTCCATCCATCCTTTATATAGCTTATCCTACACTGGGTCGCGGGTGGGCATGGAGCCTATCCCAGGGGACTCTGGGCTTAGGGAAGGGGACACCCTGGACGGGGTGCCAACCCATCGCAGGGCACAATCTCACACACACACACAGGACAATTTTAGAGATGCCAATCAGCCTACAGCTAATGTCTTTGGACTAGGGTAGGAAACCGGAGTGCCTGGAGGAAAACCCTGAAGCACAGGGAAAACATGCAAACTCCACACACATAGGGCAGAGGTGGGAATGAAACCCACAACCCTGGAGGTGAGAGGCAAATATACTTACCACAGTGCCCCACTGATACTGATGAAGTTCTGCTGTATGTATTTACAGCTGAGTGCAAAAAATTTGCATTACTTTACAGAAGACAAAGGAATTAGATTTATAGCATGTGTTAAACTTTACCGATTATTACAAGACACAAAAATGGTGAAATAGTGTATGTTAAGATAGGAGGTTTAGCACATCAACATGGTGCCTTTTCAAACCAAACCCTCACCTGAAGATTGATGGTGTAGTCTTTTCCCGGCTTCACGCGATTCACGTCCAGCTTCCACAACTCATTCAGGATCGCTGAAAGCTCCTGATCTACAGCAGGACTGCAATCCATCAAATGTTACAAGTGAACCAGTAACTTTAACTATGCATCCACTCAACACAGAATATTTAAACAAGTAATGTTATTCATCACAGTTCTGAGCTGCTTACTGTGCAGTTTAGCGAGTTCCCTGCTTTAAGCAATCTCTCTAGCTGGCTTATTATCTTTTCTCAACTGACTGAAGCAGGCAAATGAATATGGCACAACAGCACCAAAACAATGAAGGAATAGCAGCACTCCTGTATCAGGTTTCATATTCTAGCAAACATGACCATAAAATGTCGTTTTTCCTGCTTGGCCAAAGGTGCTCATATCTGCAAAACATGATGGAGTGTGTTGTTATGGGAAAATGACCAACAAGGGGGATGCCATGCAAATATTACCACCCCAAAGATATTTTTAATTTATTAAAGAATCCCCCTCCCCCCTTTTATAGCTACATTTAATGTTGTGAAACGTCCACAAAACAAGTTCCTATAGCAACGGCCGTTTCCTCCTTCTCTTTTTCTCTCTCTCTCAATGTTAATAAGACAAAAACAAAATTCAACTCATCATGTGACTGAGAAACCACAAAGGCCTCCATCCTGAAGACTTTCATATTGCATAAAAACTTACAAGATACAGTTTTTAGCTCTGACTGTTAAACTCCTGACTGGAGACTCCTCCCAAAAATGCTCTCTTCACTATATGACCTTATACCATATGAACAATTACATACATTATTAAAAGTTTGTTTATGTGGAGCCTCTACAATACAAGCCCCTGTGTAAGTTGTTAGTATAAAAATGATAACGTATTAAAACATCAGTATAAACCTGTGATTTGCCTTACAGTCAGCACTGCTGTTACAGAAAATTAATCAACACCGTCTGATCAATCAGAATAGAGAATTCAATAGTGCTGTATAATTGTTTATGACAAATAATCCAGAAGGAAATTCTACTGTTGATCAGAAAACAGTGACCTCAAAATTATTCAAAAATATCATTTAATGTATTGATACATACTCAAAATTTCAAATGTCTACAATATAAATAACAGGAAGCCAAATTTCATTTCTTAAATGCATTTTGAGGTGGTTCCTATTGTGTGGTGTACAAGGACTCCACCTTAACTGCTCTCTGAATAACAGTTTAAGTGCGTCCCAACACGTTTTGAGCTTCTGTTCTAACTATGCAATCATACAGCCTGCACTGCAAAAAGAAAAGAAAAATCTTAGAAAGTGGAAATACCTTGAATATAGTCATATTTATCTAGTATTTCTTAATAAAAGATTACAATAATCCAAATAAGATTATTAAATCTATTTCAAGCCATAGTACTCAATTCAAAATTGAAATAGTCTTGTTCTATTGGCAGATAAATTTGCTAATTTTAAGCATTTATTTCTAGAACAAGCGAAATTATCTGCCAATAAAATAAGAAAACTACGAGCATGAAATGAGTAATAATGTCCAGATATAGGTTTAATGAGCTTATATTTGGTTCATTGTAATCTTATATATAAAAAAAGAAATACTACATACATGTGACTATATTCAAGATATTTTTCACTTCGTTAAGATGCCTTTTTTTTGTAGTGTGCTATTAAAACATAAAACATTTTAAACATAACCTTGGAAACAGAACAGGGCATTTAAGACTACAATTAATTGTATAGGCCTATCTTAAGTAGTAGTACAATAGTACAAGGCTGCTTTCAAATCTACAAATCTGGTATACTGCTTAGTACAATAGTATGGTTACTGAGTATCTTGACATCGGCTTACTACAGTATTTAATACAGTAGATGGTGGTGTATTTGTGGTGTTGTGCTCTGTTCGGGTCGAATATGACCCTTTTAAAAGTTACTCAAAGTGGAACCATACTAAAATGTTTTGTTTGTTTTTTCCCAGTATGAAAAGTTGACATGCTTGGCATACGGAACACAATCATGGACAGATGTACTTTTTGATATGCTATACCCCCCCCCCCCCCATCATATTACACAGGTTTTGTCTTGATAGTAAAATAGATTACAAAATGTGGTGAAATATCATCTGGCAATTCTGCTTTTAAAAACAAACAACAACAAAAACACCACCATCACCATAACACAAATAGGTTCATTCACTGAGGTATGAACACCTGCTGCTAGGCGCGAATGATCCTACCAGCAGGTGTTCATACCTCAGTTAATGAACACCCAGGAATGACTAAGTGCTTTTTGCGTATCTTTACTTTTCCCGTATTCAAAGTTGGTATATCATATTTTTTTTCTGTCTCAGCTGCCTAAAGCCATTGTGACCCATGGAGAGTACACCCACTTCTATATAGGGAACAGTACAGTCTGTAACACTTAGTACGGTAAGCGCTTTAGTGCCTAGCCCCAGGCGTCACATAATTTGTTTTTTTGCGACACGTCGCTATCATTTCAGGCAACTGCTGAATTTCCCCTAGAGGCACAATAAAGTCAGTCAGGTTGTCTATTTCTGCAAGCAGTCTAACTAGTGTCTATCTAAATCAATTCAGTTACACAACAAAAGACAATTACTTGTCATATTTTACTGATTAAGCGTGGTTTCAGGACTTTTCTCCCCGCTCATTCCTTCTCACAGCTTCACATGACATGAAAATAAACAGCGTCTGCCTTACAAGTAGCTCTGCAAACTCAGCCTAGTCCTGTCAACCGGATGTTCGTGAAGTACTCTTCAAATAATTTAAACAAAATCAACTGGTTCCGCATTAAATAACTTTGACACCTATAGATATGGTTCATTTTCATCGACCACCTGTTTGCTTTTTTTTTAAAAACTCAGATTTTACTTTTTAAGACTTTGTCAAACTTTGTTTAAAATAAAACACGTTTCATAAGCTATAACATGGTTTAAAATAGATGCATTTCACATAAGGGCACCCGTCTAGCTATTTTACTTTAAGAAAATGAAGCTTGCATTTGTTTCAGGCTACAGCCATCACACCTGGTCTGAATTTAATTTAATTGGAACAATTATACTTTAAAAACACACACACAAAGCTGTGTTATTATTACTTCTCAACTGTATTCTGAGTTTAAACGTATTACATCAAAGTGCTGATGCATTTATATCTTACCGTTTAGCCATTATTACAGACAGATGCGTGCTTTTCACCTCACTGCATTTATTCACTCAGTTGATGCAGGAAGTCAGTGGAGCTGTCCATCAATTTTTATTAACTGTAAAATTTGACAAATAGGAGTTAAGAATATAAGACTTGCCCGCCCATGTTCACAGTTTCTAACACGTGATTGGTTGTAAGTCTCGAGTATAAAAGATGTGGTGGGCGTGGTTTCTCAGACAAAAACCCGGAAAAGTAAATGAGAACAGAAGCTCGAGATATTAGCTTGATAGTTGCATTGTAATTAGCTTGTCACTGAGTCTTAAATGTTTAGCACAGGATTAATAATAATACGATACAATAAATGTCTTACAATATTGTTGTATGTATATTATCTTACTCAATAAGTAGCTATAATGTAAGGTTAGCTAGCTTAGCTCTCCAGCTACAGGCTGTTTTTGTGCTTCTGTACATGCCGTTTGTTTTAATTGCCTTTCCACTATTTAATTAAACAGCACAGCTAGGCAGACTGTTTACCGCCCCATGTGTAAAAACACGAGAAGATTTCTCTCACTACTGCACAACTCGATTTCCCGATAGGACGGTGAAAATCGCATCATGCGGGTGCACGCAATGCGCGAGCGTCCAATGACGCCTGTCTGGAAAGGCGATAAGAAAACAGCACTCCGTTTGCGCAGTTTCTTGAGCCAAAATGTTCCTCATCGGAAGTCGAAGACACTGCTTTCAAATGATGTACAACATAGCCAAAAGATGCAACACAGCATTGTTAACTACAGTTGTTTTTTTTTTTTCAACCACTGGATAACTGAGTAAAGTTTCTCAACTTAGTTTTACTAACTAAATACTGAGTTGTCTTGCAGCTGCTAATTTATACTATAAAAAAGTATATAAATGAATAAATACATCAGATAAAATGTATACATGTAGACAACAGAAAGTGGCAATTGAGAAAATAGTCAACATTTTGAGACAACCAATTTGATAGTGAAAAAAACCACATGAATATTATGCATTTATTCTCTTCCACCTGGAAAAATATGGGCTTCTATATTTGTTTGTGTGGGAAATATTTGACTAGTTTAGCTGAAGAAGTACTGCACAGAAAAATGTATAACAAATTACACCAGTGCTTGAAGTGTGTGTGGGGGGTCAAAAAAACAAAAACCCCCACACTTGTGATGAGTCTGTAAATATCTTCCTCATTTAGAAACTGATGTATTTATAAGGCCTTGTAGAATCTCCAAGACTTTCTTTGAACTTTTCACACATACAAAAACAGACTTGGAATTTCCAAAAAAATAAATAAATTTAGTGAGAAATTAAATTTATTTTCCTTAAAAATATAGATGGACATTTTGAAAGCCATAATTTTAATGATTAAATTACATGCGGATGAAACAGCAACACACATTTTTGGACATTAAGACATTCTCAGGTTATTAAGCAGTACTACATAGTACTCTAAATTTAAATAGACACCACAATGAACAAATATGGCTAATTTAAAAACTAGTTATACAAAACATGTGTAATTGTAATTACTTTTTGTAACAAACATTTTTTTTTCTTCCCCCAAATGTTCTATATACCCTGGAATTTGACTTCAAAGCTGTATAATATGTAATTTAAGCCTATAAAATATAGGAGTAACAGTTCCCATTCTTCAGATGCAGTAAGCTCTCAAAAGGCAATTAGGTAGAGAGTTAGTAATAAACAGCACTATAGTACTGGTCAGTAACAGTATCGTAAACAATTCCAACTGTAATGTAAAGCAACAATGAGTCTTTTTGAAACTAAGCTGTTGCTTATAATAATGGTGCTTAAAAGGCTAAAGGAAAACTAAATCTTCTTAGACTGGTCAGTAGAGAAACTACAGGCCCCCAGTGTTTTGTCAAGTAGTTTGGGGTAGGACGTTCCAATAGCATGTCCCTGTCGGCACACCACGACCTCCAGCAAGTACTTATCCACATTCACAACCGTGTTGGATACTTGCTCGTTTCTGTTGAGGAAGATGATGGTGTAGAGTGCCACCTCAAACTCAGGGCTAACGCCAATGAAGGAGCTGCCCAATGGCTTCAGCAGGCCTTTCCAGCTGAACTGCAGACTAATGACACGGTCGTTCACATCCGGCTGTGAGAATTGAACACGTGAAAATTAAACTTGAGACGTTGTGAACGATTTTACGCTTTAATGAGGATATCCAACTTAATTTACACAGTATTTTCTTTCTATTCCACATTTTCCATAATATCAGTCCTTCCAAGATTTTGCAATTGCAGAAATTAACACAATCAATCCACAAAATTCGGAGGAGCTTGCAATTTTTTAAGATTTCAGCAGATTTCTCAGAGCTGGGCCAAAATGTGTCATGTGACAAAAAAAGGCAGCCTCAGCGAAAGCCTGTACAGACTGAAATATTAATAATCCATCAATGTAACATTATAGACTTGTCTTAGTCTTAAGACAGTCTTAAATAGATTGCTCAGGAACTGTACTTGGTGTCACATTTCAAATTATTCTCCACAAAGCACTCATTTTAAGTAACAGACTACATTAAATTTAGTTCAGTGTCAGGTGGGCCAGATCAATAAATCAGTTTAGTTGAACAATACCGATGGGCTAAACTGGCTGTATCTTGATCATGCCCTGATTTAAACCACAGTTACTGTACATCATTTTCTATTCAGTTCATCACTACGAGATTGCACCATTAGAAGTCGCTGTTAAAAACCAACATACCCTGTCTTTATGGCTTGCTGTGTAGCCCTTGTAGTCAATACAGTTCAGCTTCTCCTGAAGGTAAAACTGAACCCAGTTATGAAGGCCCATGATCTTTTCCCCGTGCTTGGTCTCACCAACAAACACATGTTCAAATCCACACGAGTTTTCACTGGGGGGGGGGGGGGGAGGGGTTGGTTAAACTTGTTTCAAAAATACTGAACCATCAGTACATTAACACAAACCAATAATTCACTGTCAATGTTTATACTCACCCTCCACTTCTGCCTCGGTGATAGAGTTTGAACCAGATGTCAAAGAGCTGCTTTTTAAACTGAGCAACGTCAGAGGAGGCTTTCCCTTTATTGACTAAATACCCATGTGCACGCTGAAAGAAACAGCTGGAATCAGTTGCCAAGACAAGGACAAGCTTCTTCAGATGATAAAAATGCCAATGAGAAATTAATAGGCTACTTGAAAATTATAAGGCAATCAGTTTCCTCATTTTTTCAAAGTAAAGTCAACTTATTAAATTTTACAGTGCAGTAAGTATCACTTGCACATAAAAGTTTGGAAGTGTACCTTCATGACCTGGGTCTGTAGGATGGCATTGAGGAAGATGTTATTCTCCTCCAGCTCCTCACTAGTCACTTTCTCTGCCACACCTGTGGACATCTCATAGTTGTCCAAGAGGCTTATGAAACCTAGAGAGGGAAAGTTACACAGAAAAACCCTTCAGAGATCTATCACAACTTGACACTTATTCATGGCGCTGTAATTAGTAGATTGATCATTTATATACCTGTGAACATAATGTGTACCACAAAATGACATTTGTTTATTCAGAGTCCTTTTATCATGAATTGATTGGCCAAAGTTAAACTCAAAACATGCATGGCTTTTTCGTCCTCAAATTTGAGCAACGTTTATTCTAACAGTCTGAACATTCCGAAACAAAAAAAGTTTCTGGGGGAAAAAAAGGAAAAAAAAAAAAAGACAAAGTACGATTCTGTTTGAAGGTTTGACACTTACACTTTTATGCAATACAGAATTAAGCACCATCACTAAGTATCTATTATTTACTAGTTAATACAGTGTTGTCAGCTCTTAACTGCTCTAAGCTTAGACCATATATACTCTTTCACTGCTTTGGATAAAATCATCTGCCTAATATGTAAATTTAGTTAAATGTATTCAAAAACATACAGAAACACCAGAGGTAAGGATAATGTGCAACACGGCAGTTATAAATTAGATTATTAATTGGATGAAGTTATGCAACACCGATGCAGTACTTACTAGCATATGTGGCAATGCTTTTAAGTTTATCCTCATTGACGTATGTGAACAGAGGAGCATTGGCTTTGTCTCTGGCATGGTTTTTGCCACATGCCACATAATCAGCCTCGCTCTGAGAAAATTCAGTAAACAGCAGCAAACATTTAGTGTGTTAGTTTTTTTTTTTTAACAGATGGTCCTTAATTACTACAAGTAACAAATGGTCAACAGTATGTTAAGATCAAAATAGTAAACAAAAATACATGATTGAAACATTTTGCATTCCCTTTCTGAATGCAATTAAAATATTCTCTAAGAATTTCTATGCACAGTTTAATTGTGAAATACATGTGCACTTTCCAACTCAAAAAAAAAAAAAAAAAAAAAAAAAAATTGATGAAAAGGTGCAACTTTTGCACTTTTTGTACAAAAACCCCCTCACCTGCAGATTGATGGTGTAGTCTTTTCCTGGCTTCACACAGTTCACATCCAGCTTCCACAACTCATTCAGGATCGCTGAAAGCTCCTGATCTACAGCAGGACTGCAATCCATCAAATATGAAATTTAAACAGATACTGTAGCCTATAACTTTAACCATGTATGAAAAAAATACACATCAACATTAAATATTTAAGCAAGCAGTGTTTTTCAGCTACAGCACTAGGGTGTACTTTTCATTGAGTTCCTTGTGAATATTCACATTTTTCAATAAAAGCACATCCTAATAATTGAATGTGTTAAAGAATGACAAGTACGTTTTATCCATTTATAGCTGTATTTAATGTTGTGGAACATCTGCAGAACAAGTTCATATTTTCACTTAGGATTTGAGAAAAATATAACCAGTAATACATTCAAGAGAGTTCAACAAACATTTACTCTGTACGCCCTCACTAGGCCAAACGGGGAAATACAAATGAAAGTAAATCTGCACTGCCCTCTGGTGGTTATTCCCCGACCCACACGGCACAATAAGAAATCGTGATCAAAAACTAATCAGTGTGGAAAAATCAGCACTTCCCCGGTCCAGTGTACACGGAGTAACATGTTCATATAAACTTTAAAACTCACAGCAGAAAATTTAAATATAAAACACTTCCCCGCTTCCAGGAAACAAGACCCCGCCCTATGGTCTAGGGAAAGGCATCCGCCATGCCAAATCAGTGCCCCAGAGAAAACACGCACGCTTCTTCACATAATTTCTGATGAGTCCTCTTTGTGCACATAATCTTTTTAAACGCTCCTGGAACATGTATCCAACGCTCCTAAATACCCGAACCCTTATCTAACTACACAAATACAATCTATCGAACTAATTATCTTCGTTGCCAGACAAACTTTAATGATCTTGAGCAACACAAAGCGTCCCAATCTTCCCCTGACCGCAAAAAGCCAGTCACGTTACGTTGCCCTGCCCAGCTCTTAATTATCCACCGCTCCAGGTGAGTTTAATCATCCCTGCGTTCAGTCAGCGGGAGGAGAGCATGCTGTGGGAAGGTTCAGATAGGCGGGGCCAACTCCAGACAAAAGAGAAACCCCCAGAGTTCATCACAATAACTTACGGAAATATTATCGAAGAAACATGAGGATGAGTGTTACACTAAAACCTCAGTGTAACACTTTCCCAGATCCGGGTAGGGAATGAGGACGCTGGAGACAGGCTTGGAACAACTCTACTGTATATTCTTATGTTTTTATTCTTACCTCGGCTCACTACCACACAGAACATTCATTAGTATAATTCCCCGCAGGTGTGCAGTCCTTTCCACTCACCTTCTCCGACTCCGCCCTCCACTCACAAACCGGCGCTCGAGCACGTTCAAAACTGAGTTAAAATGCGGGACATCATTTCAAGGTGCGAGTTTGATTCAGCGAGTTTGACATAGCAGACTCGTGCATCGTAACGTAACGCTGCACCTCAGTGTTTAATAAAACATCATGGCACTGACGATAGAATAGAAAAGCAATAGAAAAGCCACAACTGGGCGAGAGCTGAAACTTTGTTTAGTTTCATTTTGGGGAGAACGACCTTATCAAACGCTGTTTGAACAAAAGCTTCACAAACATTCCGTCTGGGAGATGATTTTTCGGGAAGCTTTGCGATAAATATCCGATAAATGTGCGATAAAAGTTGGCGACTGAACTTAAATGTTGAGAACGAATATTATAATTACTATTCAACTGCAATCTGAGTTTAAATGTACTACATCAAAGTGTTGATGAAGATAGACCACATCTTACTGTCTCGCCATTGTTGATGACAGTCGTCGTCGTCGTCTTCTTCTTCTTCAATGTTTGCCGGGTGCACAGGTGCCTTTTCACCCCACTGCTATTATACTTTACATTTATGCAGGAATTTAGCAGATCTATCAATCATTTCTACCCACTATAAAATCTGGCCAATAGGAATTAAGGTCTGCCATTGGTAACACGTGATTGGTTGTAAGTCTCGTGGATAGAATGTGGTGGGCGAGGTTTATCAGACGAACCCGGAAGCACAGAAGAGGGTGGAGTAGGAGACGTTTGGCTTGCTAGTTGCACTGTAATAGTTCGTTAGTCTGAAGAGTTAATATAGCATACTGTTATTATTATTATCATCATACATATCGACTAGGAGACAAGATGCTGTCTTACATCATTGGTGTATGTATATTATCTCATGCAATGAGTATTATGTAACGTTAGCTAGCTTGTGTAGCTTACTAGCCATTTTTTTCCTCGGTAGTTGCAAAGTTTTTGCATGTGCGTCTGTATATGCAGTCTGTTTACATTGTCTTGTCACTATTGAATTAGCTAGCTAGATCGAGTGTTTACTGCACAATGTGTAAAGTTTATGTGGTATTGTAAGCACTGTGATTTTGGGCCATGTTGATGATCTGTTTATGTGCAGCCTTGGTATCATGCGCATTTTTTTTTTGGATTATGCGGTCAGCTATGTTAAGATTCCAGGCCTTAGTGCAGCTGTTTTGCAACAGTTTAACTCCTACCTAATTTCTGCAGCTCATTCGCGGTGGCTTTGAAAGCATCATTGGCCTGATCATGAGGCTTCTGGGTGCCAAGAGAAAACCTGCCATAACCCTGGTGGATCCCAATGAGAAATATCCCTTGCGCCTCATAGACAAAGAGGTCAGTGTTAAGTCCTGTGTAATCAGGATCCGTGTGGAATATCATTATGACTAACACTTCCAACTGACTCTCTTTTTATTTTTAGATTATTAGTCATGACACCAGGAAGTTTCGCTTTGCCCTGAAGTCTCCAGACTCTGTGTTGGGACTTCCTATTGGTAAGTTCAGTATATTTTCTTTAATGTAATTTCATTACCCATGCCATGTGGTATACCTGCCCATTATGACACGTCAAACCCCCTTCCTCTATTTTTTGCTTTACGATGCTGATATCTGAGCTCTGTGTTTTAAGCCGGGTTCACGCTGTATGATTTTGGCCACGATTTGCTCGTCTGGTACAAATTTTGAGAGTCCTAAAAGACTCCTATAATCCTAGGCCAAAATCTGTAGTCTTTGATCGCTAGTTTGACGTGTTCCCCGACAGCTGATTAACGGCCGTTGTGATCAAATTTTCCCTCTGATAAAAATTCTGCAGTTTCACAAGATTTGAGGCACTGTCCTGTAGTGTGGCTTCTCCTACTCCGTACAAGTCTTCTTGAATGCGTCCGTTTTTCATGTCTTGACTGTCGTACAATCTGATATTAATGACAACTGAGATCCTACAGTGTGGCTTACAGCGGGGATCGTGTTCGTACAGTCTGACAAGCAACAGTTGCAAAGGACTATTAAAAATCGCACAGCGTGCACCCAGCTTTATACAACATCGTCTTAGTGACCGAGACGACTCTGTGAGCTTCTGTTAATTCAGTTTAATATTATTTGTATAAGGCTTTTAACAGTAGACGTCACATCAGTTTTACAGTAATCCAGTTGTGCATTTAGAGACCTAATGAACTAGCCACATGTGACATTAGCAAGGAAAAACTCCTTGAGACAACGTGAGAAAGAAACCTTGAGAAGAATCAGACTCAGACGGGTACCCGTCCTCTTCTGGGCGAAACCGGGTAATGCGATTGTACATTAAATCATTACAGTATACAAGAGTAAAGATGAATAGTATTACAGGTGTTGAAAAGATGTTTAGTATGAGCAGGCTGTAAATAAGAGTCCTAGGAGAAGCACAGGATTGTCTTTATGATTACAGCAGCAGTTCTTAGGTACAAGTGGACAGTATCCAGGTAAGATTAAACACCAAAGCATTGAGACTTCCCATTTGTTTTTTGGGAAATGCAGTCTGCAGGGTATCCAAACCTGGGTGATCCAAGATATGTCCAATTTCAGTCAGCATAATGCCTTCATGGCATTAAATTCCTCAGTGGATCATATGTTGTTCTATGTTTGCAGGTCAACACATTTACCTGTCTGCTAGAATAGACGGGGGCTTGGTGGTAAGGCCCTACACTCCGGTGTCAAGTGATGACGACAAAGGTTTTGTGGACCTGGTGGTCAAGGTGTGTTTTCTTAAAAAATGCCTTAAATGTGCATTAGCTGGGAAAAGTCCAGCTCAGAGATCTGATTACTAAAGCTGATATTTAAAAAAACAACAACAACAAAAAAAACATATTTGAGATTATGGGTGGTGCAAGAAAGTTCTGAGGAATTAGGTTTGAGACATGCTCAGAGTTTCTTAATGTTTTTCTTTTGAATGTTTCTGAGCTCTAAACCCTTAAGGAGTAAACACAGGGTGGGAGATTTTGAAGTGATGGGGTAGGTAATAGGAAAGAATTGTCATTGTACTGTCATAATTCATGGTATATATGACAGTACCAAAACAAAAAGCATGCCAGAAAGGTGCACAGAGCATCTGTTAGGTCCACAGCACATAAAACAAACAGAAAAAGATGCACACGTGGGAGGTTTTTGTCCTTTCAAGTGGGCATGAACATGCGGTCAGATATGAGGCTGAAATTAAGACTAAGGTAATTAACACGAATCTTAGTACCTGCCTTGTTTAAATTAGGCTACTAGCTTGTTTATATCTTGTGAAAAAAAACCAAAGAAATGTATTCGAAAATATCACAGGAAAGTACAAACTAAAATAACTGCAGTCCCGTGCACACCCCAATTATGAATAAGTGATGAGGTGAGGAGAACTGATTAAGGAGAATTCACTGACTATGCTGACAGCACTGGCATTTCTACCTCTGGGTTTATTCCAGCGTTTTCCAGTGGCCATAGTGATAGGCTTCATATTTAAGTCACTGGGGGAAAAGAAAGCTTTTTCCTCACAGCAGCACACAGTCTGGAGTAGGATGATGTGTGTAATACAGGATTCGATACATTAAATCAGGAGTAGCTCATCATTAAATGGTCAATAAACACTTCCAGTTAAGGCCACGTCCACTTTGGTTGAAGTCAGAATACAGATACAGCTATACGGAGCTCTGAACAGATAGACAGTAGTGTTGTGTTATACTCCTAGTTCATAGTTACATTTAATGTCGTGGCATGTCTGTGAAAGAAATTAATAAATGTTGTGTAACAGCAGCCGTTCCTTCACCAGCCTTTTTGTTTTCTCTCCCTTGAAGATAAGTTTGTGTGTTCAAATCTCCAATGTCCTACCTTAGTTTTTGTGTAGACTTGGGGAGTGCCAGGGAGTGAGAAGAGACAGAGATAGTGGCTTAACCTGTTACAAAGTAAATGAACAAGACCTGCAGAAAAACTTAATGAACAAATTTGAGACACAAATCTATCTTTATTAAAAAAATGTTCTGTAAAATACTACAGTGTTCTTTGTGTGTGTGTGTGTGTGTGTGTGAGTTTTAAAATATATTTTTTATTATAGATATACTACAAAAATACTCATCCAAAGTTTCCTGAAGGTGGAAAGATGTCTCAGTACCTGGACAGTCTTCGCATTGGTGACATGATTGACTTCAGAGGGCCGAGTGGACTGCTGGTTTACAAAGGCCAAGGTGAGCAGTTACTCTCAGCAGTGCACATGTCTCTGAATTAGGATGGTGTTATGGGATTAGGGTTTGATTTGAGGGATTTTAAATAGTATACAACATGCCATTTTGTGAGTGTAGGACCTTAATGAATTGTCTGTTGTGTGGGTTTTTTTTTGTTTGTATTTGTTGTAAAATAATGATTACTGAATGATTGACACTGTAGGAGTGTTTGAAATCAAACCTGAGAAGAAGGCACCCGCAGAGGTTAAGACGGCGAAACATCTGGGCATGATCGCTGGAGGGACAGGTAAAAAATTTTTTTTGTCTTTTCGTTAAACACCCCTGGGTTTGAATACAGCGCTATATAAAACATTGCAATAGTGTAAGGAATAAAACATGACAGGAACACCGACAACTGGGTGTTAACAGCCCACACACCTCTAATGGTTTTATTCTTTGTAATTCCACAGCAATTTGGCAATTTCATATAATTGAAGAATGACACGTCATACATTTTATCCATTTGTTGGTACAGTTAGTGCCCATGAAACAAGTCACCACTGACATTATAACAGTCGCTCCTTGACAAGCATCATATAATTTTTTTGTCTCTCTTGAAATTAATAAATAAACAAACACCCAGCTTGTCATGTTATTGAGAAACCTCTGTCCTTTAGACTCTCCCATGGTGACAGTGAAAATGTTCTGACTCTTACAAAGCTCTGACAATAGAGACTCCTTCCATAAATGTTATATTAATATCTCCTTACAGAAAGCTTCACCATATATGAATATTTAATCAAGTATTATTAGTCTTAGATTATGTGACGCATCCAGCATACAAGTCCCTGTTTAAGTTGTTACTATAGAAACGCTAACATATTAGAATGAGCACATTAATATAAACCTATACACAAAACAAGACGCATGAAGACACAGTTCCTTATGCAAGGGCATTTCAGAATTGTCTTTCTAAGCTTATGCTTGTATCACTACAGGTATCACTCCCATGCTGCAGATCATTCGGGCAATAATGAAGGATCCAAAAGACAAGACCATTTGTTACTTGCTCTTTGCCAATCAGGTAAGTCCCTGCCATTAATATTAATTTCCTATTAATAAATAGACTGCAATTGATGACTCTGATGACTGATGGGGAGGGGGAAAAAAGCCTAAATAATAGAAAAACACTCTTGTTTCTCACTCAAACAGTCAGAAAAAGACATCCTACTGCGTACAGACCTGGAGGAAATCCAGGCCAATCACCCAGACCGGTTTAAGCTGTGGTATACCCTTGACAAGGTTCCTGATGGTAAGTAGTAATGGTTTGTTTATTTTCTGTATATGGTACATAACACTGCAAATAGTGTGAATATGAGACAATATTTGCTAGAATGTCTTGTGATAAGTTTTTGTTTTAGTGACTTGTCAGTTTAGATGTATATGAAATATTTTTAATGGAGTAAAATATGATAGGTGATGATAAAATATGATTACAGGAAAACAATCAGTAACAGGGTGGTTTGATGCATGACGCATTACCACCTCAGACTTGATTATTTTCTTGTAACACCATGTCCCAAAATGTTTTGTTCCTTGTCTATTGCAGTGATTTTTTTTTCTTAAAAAAACCAAATTAAAGAATGACACGTCATCCTTTTCATCCGTTTATAGTTAGTTGTAATGCTGTGGAATGTCCACAAGTTAGTTCCTGTTCTCACGTACGTTATAGCAGCTTTTGCCTTCAGCAGCCTCTCCTGTTTTTCACTATCCATTAGTTCACAGGTTCCCAACACTGGTCCTGGATTACAATCTGTCCTACATATGGAAATGTTTTCCCTGATTCAACTATTCAGCTAATGAACGGCCCTTCCTGATTTGAAGTGGAAGTGTTCGAGCAGGGAATATACTAACCAGGGTGGGAACCTGTGCTCTAGTTAATAAGACAAACTTTAGCTTGTCATGTTCCTAAGAAACCAGACAGCAAACTGTCTTTTGTCCTGAGCATCATACGGAGGAAATCTTACTGATTGTTACAAAGCACTGACACTAGAGACTCCTTCCATAAATGTTAAATCAACAGAAAACGTCACTATTTCAACGGGTATAAGGTCTTTCTCGTGTTTGATTAGATGTAGATTAGATGGCACCTCAGTCATATAAGCCCCTGAGAATGATCTGTTACTAGATCATTATTACAGGGACATGCGTTTTTCTGGATTTTTTTGTTGTTATTCTGTCTCTCACTGTTCAAATAAATCTACCATTAAAATTATAGAATGATCATTTCTTTGTCAGTGGGCAAACATACAAAATCAGCAGGGGATCAAATACTTTTTTCCCTCACTGTACAAAGAGCACATTAATCTAAACCTGTCATTTAAATTGCAGCTGGCATTACTGTCAGAACTGATGTTATACAATTGAATCAATACTTTTTGCTTAACCAATCAGAATCAAGAATACAACAGCACTGTGGTATGAAGAGTGGATGTGTGTCAATCAGCTTCCATGAATCAGTATATCATGTACATGAGTTGGGGCACTGGCTCACTACACATGACTTTCTGGCGACATGACTATGCTGTAAAAACGTCATCAATGGCATTATATCAACAACAGGCAGGACCGATTATATCAACAACAGGCAGGACCGATATCTTTGACATATAACGTCATATAAATCTGTTAGCTTAAATCACACACATTTGCCATGGTACATCAAGCAGGCTCATATGCTAGCTAATGAATTTTTAAAAATCATTAAGCACTTAAGCCATTAGACTCAAACATACTGTATATAGAACATCAAATAAAGTTAAAAATCGCTGACGGAAGTTGGTTGAGATTTCGTCTGCTATTATTTTTTCGAGACGAGAGGCTTCAGATATTATGACGTCACTTCCAGTAAGGAAACATAGTGAGCATCGATGCTCCCTGGTTTTTGCAGTGCATTGTGGGATTTTTTTTTTTAGTTCACTGGAAGGACTTTTGCAGTCGGGACAGCCCTTAAAATAAGTAGGGAGCTGATTGAGACACACCTAGGGATAAGTGGACTGGATGAATCAGCAACCACTGTTCTTGTTATTCATGTGACAGACTGGGAGTACAGCCAAGGGTTCATCAGTGAGCAGATGGTGCAGAACCGCCTCCCTCCCCCTGGTGACGACACGCTCATCCTTATGTGTGGTCCTCCACCCATGATCCAGTTTGCCTGCAATCCCAACCTGGACAAAGTGGGCCATTCCCTCAGCAGGCGCTTCATCTTCTAGAAAAAACAAACACACTAATCCTGACACCTAGTCAAGCGACTTTGGTGCTGAAAAAGCTCAGCTTTCACAATCATCATAGTGTCTCCAAGTACACGTGTGTTTCAATATGCAAATATTCGCCCTCGCAATTGTGCCCATTTTGTTATTTGCACTTAAGTAGACATTGTCAAACCAGTCAGTATGTGCTGTTTTATCACACACAGTATGTTATTGAGTAAAAAAAAAACAGAAATTGCAACCAGAACACTGATGGATTATTTTTTTATTCTAGCACACATTGTGATATTTGTTAATTATGAAAATAATTGAAATGCCTCATTTGAAGAGTAAGACTTTTTTTTTTTTTTTACTTTGTCATTGAATGTGATAATTTGAATGTTTTTAATTTTTAGAAAGTGCCTTAGTACCAAGCACCTTACTGTAGACATAATACAGTACATTGGCTTCAATGTGTTCAAAGTGAAATTAAAATAATATAAAAAAGAATCGCTTTAAAAATGTCAAAGTGGCACGTAACGTCATAGCAGAAGATCAGTTATTGCTAGCTTTAAGCAACTCAATATAATAATTGCACGCATTCATTTAAAAGCTGCATCTTTGTATCGTTTAAACTGCCCAACTGCAGTGATTGGAGATCTACGCAATGATCCAGCTTAGTGCAAGAACGTTAGACGTCACCTGCCATAACCAAGCTCATGTTCTATATAGTAAAATATTGTACTGCCTTGAGTTTGACGAATAAAAGATTGCATTAATGAAGAGTTTCCTTCTTGAGTCTTTCAGGGTCTGTTTGAAATCTGCGAGAAATGCAGCAAAGACAAGATTCTGTGCCAAAAGTTAGCAAAGTCTAAAGTCTGCAAAGCGCTCTACATTCGACTGACTACAGCATAGAAATGAATTCTAGGTCCTTCCTGAATGTCAAGTGCAAAAGGCTGCATACCCATAAGATGACATGAAATCAACAAAGAAACTTAATTTACACCAACAAAACGTTGTGTGTTAACTTCACAGATGTTCCTTCATTATGGAAAATAATAAAAATGGTCAGATTGTGTATGGGAAAATATTAATAGTAAAAACAAATCTGCATTTCCTTTTCTGAACACTTTTCCTGCTATTTGCTTTTATCTCTAGCTTCTAGATATTAAACTGGTGATATTAAACTTAATTTACTGCTCAATTAAAGGAGTTTAACCCAAAGTTAACATAGTGTCAATCTAGATACTAAAACTTTATAGGAATATAAAATGTCGATCTACAGTGACTATTCCCTTTACTGGGAATAAAATGAAATAAAAGTTCACTCATTGGCTACTTTATTAGTCGTCTGTTCTTTTCCCAATCTTCGCCTGTGCCCAATGCAGCTTCAGATTCATGTTCTTGGCTGACAGGAATGAAACTTGTAGTCTTCTGTTGTTGTAGCCCATCCATCTCAAGGTTTTGAGATGCTTTTCTGCTCACCACAGATGTAGAGAGTGGTTATTTGAGTTACTGTAGACTTCGTGTCAGCTCTAACAAGTCTGGCCATTCTCCACTGACCTCGCTCATCAACAAGCTGATATTGCCCACAGAATTGCCCCTTACTGGAGGTAAATTCTAGTGACCGTTATGTGTGAAGATCCCAGGAGATCTGCAGTTTCCAGATTACTCAAATCTGGAAAAATCTGTCACCAACAATCATGCCATGGTCAAAATCACTGAGATCACATTTCCCCCAGTCTGATGTTTCTTGTGAACATTAAATGGAGCTCTTTTGACATGTATCTGCATGATTGTACAGTATGTATTGTGCTGCTGCTACATGATTGGCTGATTTGGATAATTACAAGGTGTTCCTAATAAAATAAAATTTATTTCAGTCTGTCTCACATCTGACCACATTTTAAGACTGCGAAAAATCTGGGAATAATCGCTGGAGAGATAGGTAATCTTTTTCACACAATACTTCCTTTTAAACACCACTGGGTTGGAGTTTTTCATTACAATTTCGTTACCACTTACATTAACAGTCACTCCCTGACAAGCCTTTTTTTTGGCTCTCTTGAAATGAATAATTAAATAAACTCAACTTGTCATGTTTCTGAGAAACCAGAAATAGCAAACTCCTGTCCTAGAGACACTCCCATCCTATAGACTCTCCCATTGTGACTCTTAAAGTGCTGAAGCTAAAGATCCCTCCATAAATGTCTCATAAATAAATATCGCCTTACAGAAAGCTTCACCATATACACTATATTCACCATCCACTTTAATAGGAACACCTGTACTACCTGGACAGTCATGCAGTTATCTTATCAGCCAATCATGTGGCAGCAGCACAATACATAAAATCATGCAGATACAGGTCAAGAGCTTCAGTTAAGGTTCATATCAAACATCAGAATGGGGGACAAATGTGGTCTCTGGTTTTAAAATGGCAAGGTTGTCAGTGCCAGATGCACTGGTTCGAGTATTTCAGAAACTGGATTTTCTGGGAAACACACACACACACACACACACACACACACACACACACGTCTCTAGACTTTACACAGATTGGAGCAAAAAACACTGAGTGAACGAAAGTTCTGAGAGTGGAAACACCTTGTTAAGAGAGGTAAGAGGAAAATGGCCAGATTGGTTTGAGCTGCCAGGAAGGATACAGTAACTCATAACCACTCTTTCCAACCGTGGTAAGCAGAAAAGCATCTCAGCATGCCCAAAACCATCGAACCTTGACGTAACTAGGCTACAACAGTATGGGTCTTAAAAAAACAAAAACAAAAAAACCCACAACTAAAACAAACACGATACCAGATTAAGAAGATTTTTTTTAATTTTACAGAATTTTATTGACTTCAATTCATAAAACCGCAAACACATGGACATTTTTGGTTAAGGAATAACTATCCAGTGATGTGCAGACTAAATGCTTAAACTGAGATTATTATTACTCAATACTCCCAATGTACCTGCCAGGCAGTAAGTGTCTAAATTCAGTACAGAGTAACGCATGCAATTATATGCAGGAGTCAATGTATACATTAAAACAGAGTACAAGAATAAAGATGTAATCTAACTAAAACAAGATTTAAGATGTGTTTTGGTCATCGTTTGCAGTCTTCGGTACGCTTTCTCATGAACACTGAAAATGCTGTAGACAGTAAAACGAAGAATAAATAAAACATTCCACTGTTGTCGATTGCTTTTGATTGTCAGACTCCAACATAATACCATCGTAGTAATACCATCACAGTAGGCTTATGGAGCTGTAAATGTGTAAATGGTCTTCACAGGTGATGCTGCGTGGAGCTGTTTCATGGTAAAAATCACAGTAAAGGAACAGACATTTGGTTCTCCAGGATCGTCACCTAACACAGGCTTATGCTCATGTGCTGGAGGCAGTGTACGTGGCATCAGGAGCGTAAGATGATATCTCCCTGAAGAGCTCGTCCTCTTTCAGCATGCTCTATATAAACACACAAAAAAATTTAAATCCAAAGGAAACGTGTTAGAAAGAAAATTCCTGAAATGTGGGGTAAAATGTTTGACACGGTGAAGTGCAAAAGTTTGCATCGACCTATGGTTTTTTGAAATTGAAATTTACAAATTGAACTCCGCAACGGTAAAAATGAAACATGTGCGTGTGTCAAAATCAACAGAAAAATAGTTTTAAAAAGAAAGATGCTCAGTGTGTAAAGCAGATGCTCAGAGGAAATGAAAGAGGTGGGAGATTGTTAAAAATGCTAATTAAAGTGAAAATCCATTAATATCTTCTTAACATACACTATTTGACCATTTTTTTTTCTTACTTGTGATAATGAAGGTGCAAAATCACACTACTTGAATTTTCTCATGAATTTCTTCATCATGCAGTTTGTCCTAAGGGTATGCAAACTTTTGCACTCAACTGCACTAGTCATTTGCACTAATGCCAGCCGTCTATCCTCTTAATCAAAAGATGAATTGAAAATCTTACAGTGAGGTTGTTGATCCCCTCTGAAAAGGCTCCTATCTGTTTCACTGTGCCTTCCGAGTCCTCCATCTACCACACCAGAGACATTTTAAAGACCAAACTAGAAAACATTTAAATATAACGACAAGGCCATCAGGTACGCTCTAGGATAATCGTTTTGAGTGAGAAGGTGCAGCACCTGCTCCAGCTTGTCCTCACTTATGCGTTGTCCTCTGTGGAAGCTGCTGTTCTGGGGCATCTGTACGTCCAGAGGGCACAGAAGTTCTTCACTCTCCTCCTGTCGCTTCCGCCTCAATGTTCCAAAACCTCCGAAGGAGGGACGTCTCGGCTAGACAGAACAAATAAAAATTATTTCAGACCCATTTATATACTTCCATTGCGAGATGGGTCCACCTTCACGGTGACTGGCTGGTAGAGATGTGTGAATGTTTACATTTTAAAATAATAATGCTCATTCAAGTTGACATTGTAGTAGGGGACAATTTTATCCTTAAAGGAATAGTTTGGCCAAATATGGAGACAATCATTAAGAGACAGCAACAATCGACACAGACATTACTAATGTGTATTATGTGAATGAAAAAGAGCAAATACCAAAAAATTAAGGGAAAAAAAGATGTAAATATTTGTAAAAGCTAAAATTTGTCGGTAAATTAAGCAGTCTTAAATAATATCCATCCATCTTCTATACTGCTTATCCTTACTTCCTTACTTACTTTCCCAGGGATATGGGGTACTCGTGCATGGGGCACAGGCCCGGGTACACCCTGGATGGGGTGCCAATCCATCGCAGGGCACACTCACACACATTCATACACTACGGACACTTTGGACATGCCAATCAGCCTACCATGCATGTCTTTGGACTGGGGGAGGAAACCGGAGTACCCGGAGGAAACCCCCGCAGCATGGGGAGAACATGCAAACTCTGCACACACAGGGCTGCGGCAGGAATCGAACCCCCGACCCTGGAGAGATGGGGCGAATGTGCTAACCACTGAGATCCTTAAAGAAACAGTTCAAACAATTGTGAATATTTGATAAATAAATATAATGAAGCTTTTCCTACTTTCACTTTTGCTGTGGCGGTGAGCAGTGTGTAGTCAGGGTGCTCCAGACACTCCTGCTTGAGTCTCTCTGCTTCTGCACCAATCAGGAGGTAAAAGTGGGTGGCCAGGTGACGCCTCAGGAGCGTCTTATTAGGAGGGATGTTCAGGAGGAGGGCCATTGTCTCAACATTGAACCGAGGCTCCAAAACCTGGGACGACGAAACACAAAAGCATGAAGCTAGAGCTAGGTCGGTTTCACTTAGGACACTCATTTTGGCTCCATCCTGTTCTCTCCGTACCATCAGTCCTCCATGCACTCCGCTCCCTCTCAGGTTGGGTGCATACTCTGCCAGGTCTACCGAGCGCAGCCACTCCATCACTCTGTGATTGGTCCACTGGCACACCTCTGCTGGTGTGATGTTATTCTAAGTGCAGAGCTTTAGAATTAAAAACGCATACTGGCATATCTTGTGACTTAAACAGTGCTGTGTACATGGAGGGATGAGTAGAACCTCATCAGATGGTCTACGTCTGAGGCAGTTGGGCTCGTAGTTGTTGATGCGCAGCACCTGGATGGCCCTTTTAATACTGAGATGGTGAAGCACGCTGCCCACCTTCAGACCCAGCAAATCATCCTAAAAGTTTTATGACAGTGTAAATAAAAAAGTTCATTATTTAAAAGGAACAGAGGCCAACATTCAAGCATGCATTATAGAGTCAACGCCAAGTGTTAATTATTAAGAGACTGAATTAGTGTTAATTATTAAGAGACTGTGTGCTATTTAAATTAAATATAGGGCATATTTATATTTCCTAAATAGCTAAAACAGGCTTTAATAATAAATATCACCCGAGTAAAATTGTCTTTTAATAACCGGAGAAAGAAAGTTATTGGTAGAGAACCAGATTGAAGCAAGTCACTGTAACGGCTCTCGTGATGCGGAGAATCAAAATTCAATACATATTAGCAAAATATCCGATATTTGACTTGTATGGGCAGAACGAAGCAAGGAATTTAATCTGGAGTTTACATATTAACTATGTATACTTTATTAAGGTACATGTGTGAGATTATACTTATAGAATTGATGTTTATAAAAACAGCACCAATCAATAGCGAAAGTTACATAAATGCCATGAAATACATGCGAGAAGGTTTACACCAAAATATTCATTAAAAGCATACAAAATAGAACAGATTCAAAAGTATGAAATATTGCTCTGACCTTATCGAGAACCGAAAATTTATGGCTTATCATCTCATCAAAAGACGTCCAGCCTCGCGATAGTATGATTTCATTATGTACTTGCTTTTGGTATCCAAGTCAAAATTTATGAATCAACCCTACATGTGACATACCACAGTCATGTAGTGAAGCATGCGTGCGTCCACCCGGCCCTCGTCAAACTGGGCTTTGTACTGAGGCAGGCCGATGTCATCCAGCCATCCTTAACCACAGAGAAAACGGTCAGCTCTCAGTGAAGAGGACTAATAAATCTTTTTACTCTGCCAGCCTTGCACCATGTTGTACTAGTCCTCCCATTAGTAGCTATTACTGACTCATACTGTTCATCATATTGAGCTTTGGTTTACGTGACTCACGAGTAACCCAGTTGAAGTCTAGCTTGTTTTTAGCATCGTCCTCTTCTGAGCCCAGAGCCTGAAGTGCCAGCTGAAGTTTCTTTCTGTGGAGAGGATGCCTGATGCCAAGCTCCTACAACACACACACAATGTGCATTAAGCACTAATTAATTACAATACCTCGACCATTCATTTTTGAAAAATTAAGCTCTTCGATGCTCTGACCTTTTCGAGGTCATTCTGTGAGGCATTTAGTAGCATTTGTCCAGAGCGGATCCACTGCTGAGCCTGACTCGCATACAGGCCTAAGTCCTGCTCCTGCAGCCACTCGCACACTTGCTCTGTACTCCAGCATGCAAACGGGGTGTCTAGCTCACTTCAGAGAATGACAAAGAAGGAGAAAAGAGAAAACATGTAGTCAACTCCAAAATTATTGGCACCATCCGAAACAATGATTTCAATTTTCCATTCGGGTTATTAAAGAAACTACTTACCTAAACCCGAATATAGACCTTAACCTTAAGTTGATGTGCATGTAAACACAGGCACCGTCATTAAAGCAAAAAGGGAACACAACAAATACTGCAAAACTTTCAAATTCATGTAAATGTTCTATAGAATGATACTTTTCACTCAAGTTACTGATGAGATCATTTTTTTTTTTTTAGTTGTCTCAGAATTTGAACCCCACTGTATATACACAAAAGGGTTTAAAAAACAAGTAATCAACAATTAAACAGTAAGCACAGTTAGGGCAAATAAAGAAAAAAACAAAAAAAACTGAAGTTTGCCAGGAATGGGATGAATGAGAATATGACTGTGTGTTGTGGTCAGATGAGACTTTAAAACCCAACTTTTTGGACATATACACCTTCAGTGAAAAATGGAGAATGAATACAAAGAAAAGCACCTGATACCCACTGTAAATTATGTTTAGTGGATCACTGATGCTTTGGGGCTGATTTGTAGCTGGTGCTTCAGGAGCTATTGTAACGTTTTTAATGGCATCATGTATCCCAATGACCTCAAACATTTAAAATCGACACACAAATGTTTGCAGGAACAGGGACTATATGATCTACAATGACCATCTCCATCTTTGAACTTGAACCCTACTGAAAAGCTGTGGTATGAACTGCTGAATTAAAAAAATATATATAAACAATATCTTCACATATTCTGCATAGCAGAGAGTCCAGGATCCTCCACAAGTGTCTCCAAACTTGTCAGACATTACATGAGGAAGTTGTTATTATGCCCTGAGGAGGTTTCACCACATATTCATATTTAAATTAATGTTTGGGAGAAAAATCACATCAATTAGAAACAAAGGAAAAAAAAGTTATGTTTGTAGAAACTGCACATTATTCCCATTTAAAAAAAAAAAAAAAAAAAAAAAAAAAAAAAATCAGTAATTGAATGTGTTATTAATATTCCCCCCTGACCTTCACGAGGGGGGATAATAATTCTGGAGTTCAATGTATGTCATGACAAAGTTAACATGGGCTTTAAAAATGGCAACTCACTTGTTATTGCTGCGTTGCGAGTCACGTGACCAACCAAGTCTCGGCCCGGCTGTGGCTCTAAGGCCGCCTCTCCTGAACTCGGAATCGGGAGCATTATCCAGGTTAAACGAAGTGGACTGGCTCCTCCTCATCCTAGGTTACCAAAAAAAATAAATAATAAAAATATTTTAAAAATCCATAATTGATATACTTTTTAAAAAGTGTGTGATTTTGCGAGAATTAGTTAGCTTTTAAGATGTAAATGCTACTTTGGTTTAATTCTAAAAACTGTGCTTTATATAAGCACTCCTAAGACATAACACCATCTAAAGCTTCTGACCACAAATAAACAGAGAATAAAGAAGACTCACATTCCCAAGAACTTTCGGATTCCCTTAGCTTTCTTCTTGCCCTCGGGTGAGACTGCATGCGCTTTTGGTTTGGGAGATGGAGTTCCTGCCAGATCCAAGTGCTCAGTCCTCTTCCTCTCTGCCTCAGCTGATAAAACATATGGGATTAGAAGATCTTTTCACTTGGCCAAAACCACAAACACAACCACTGCTTCTGTAGTTGCTCATGCAAAGCAGATGGGACCCAAACACAGGTAGAACAATTTCTTGTATGGAATGGGTGAAGAAAGGAATAAAACATGATGGGGCGGTGCTACTATGCTACTCGGCCTTATAGCAGACACTACTATCAAAACTGCTGGGGTTATACCCCTAACTCTTTTACGATAAGTGTCCTGGGATTTTTAATGACCAGTCAGGACCTCGTCCAAAAGACAGTGCTGTTTTTACAGTATAGTGTCCCCGTCACTACACTGGGGCATTAGGAACCACATAGACCACAGGGTGAGTGCCCCCTGCTGGCCTCACTAATACCACTTCCAGCAGCAACCTTAATTTTCCCCAGGAGGTCTCCCATCCAGGTACTGGCCAGGCTCAACCCTGCTTAGCATCAGTGGGAAACCATTCCAGAGCTGCAGGGAGATATGGCTCTGAATATTTTACATGCACTCTTATTTATTTTTTGCCAAATCAAAGTGATTATACTTGATCTACAATATAAAAGACAGTCACCATGTGATACAGGGGACTAGAGTAGCCCTCATTAAGGATGTCTACAGCCTCTAAATGTATCTACTTCATCAGCTGTACAAACTAAATTTTAGCTACTATTTCTGATTCACTTTGCTTAAAATGTTGGACTTTTTTTTTTTTTTTTAAAGGAAATATGGTAACTTTTCCCCCCACATTTTGTTCTGTACTTTCAACTCATTCTGTGCCTGAATTATGCATGCTCTCCTAATTAGGCTACTGAAAGCAAAACAGAAGCCTTTACTATAGGACCACCACTCTGTTATGCAATTAAACACTGTACAATACCTAACCTGAGGTCGCACGATCAGTTTTTCCATCATATTACAGAGGAAATTGGAGACAGTAACATGAATTTACATCACATTAAACAGACTACGAACTCTCAATTACGAGTCAGATCACACCTAGATCAGGAGAACTGGCTGTTCTCTTTCCACTCCGAATCTTGAAGAAGCCCCGTCCAAACGAGGAGCGTATTTTTTTGGTACCAAAACTTTCACTCCCGCCTGGGCTGGACTGAGAGGGGGACACTGTGGGAGAGCTGTTTTTCTTATCTGCTCTTTCACCAGGCTCAGCCTGAAAGATAACAGATCATTTAAAAATTGTCATTTCTGTTTTAATTAACATTAATGTTGATGGTGGCATATAATGCAACAGTGCTTGTGATTCAGTACTCATTCGTTTAGTTCTCACACCAAAATTCATGTGTTAACTAATTTACAGAACTGCTGATCACACACACACACAGAGAGAGAGAGAGAGAGAGAGAGAGAGAGAGAGAGAGAGAGAGAGAGAGAGAGAGAGCGCTAGTCTGTAGATTTACTGGCACTGAGTGATGGCAATAAGCACCAAGTCAGGATTTTGCTTATGGCATCTTTTACAAACAGCAGGGGGCAATGATGACTTAGAATTCCTGTCATCAGAAGCTACTGTCTTGATTATTAAAACAGACAGACAAAAATGGAGACAGAGACACAAAGACAATGCACACAGACAGAAATGCACACAAATAAGTCTAAGTGACAGACACACACACAGACACATAAAACAGTAGTCAGTACCTCTTCTCTGCTAGAGTTTTCTGATCCAAGCCTCTCAGAGGAACTTCAATAAAAGGTAACAAAACAAAAACAAAATTAAAAAAACAAAAACACACACGCAGATTACTTAAATTCCCAAATGCGTTTAGCCAAATAGCAAAATAAAATGGTCTGTATAAATAAAGTGTCCCAGTTTACTCAAGTTAGCCAAAGATTAGTAGTATTCATGAGGATTCAGAAATGCTACTGTAATCGTATAGCCGTTCACATATTGTTCTAATAATTCTAATTGCATTTTTGCACACAGTAAATCCACCATCAAACTCCTACTACTGCCTACTCTAAGTCATGTATCTCCAGTGCAATTCAGATAAACGGGGCAGTGGTTAAAGGCTCTGGGTTACTGATTAGAAGGTCAGGGGCTCAAGCCCCAGCACTGCTAAGCTACCACTGTTGGGCCCTTGGGCAAGGCCCCTAACCCTAAATTGCTCAGTTGTAGAAATGAGATAAATGTAAGTCGCTCTGGATAAGGGTGTCTGCTAAATGCCATAAAATGTAAATGTAAACGAGGAGCTTTAGGAAGGGATCAGACCTGTATGTAAGAAGGCATGGATCTGCATCAGCTGTTGATTTGTGTTCAGACTCTGAGATAAACTCGGTGCATGGAATCACCTGAGGCTGCGGGAGAGCCAGAACACAAAGACAAAACAAAAAGAGAAAGTCCTCAAAAATAAGATCTAGTGGAGTACTGCAAACAAAAACAGTGTATATTATATATTATAATCTCAGGGTTCCAAGTCAAATGTAAAATTCCATGACTTTTCCCTGACCAAAATCTTGAATTTCCATGACATACTGTACGAAGAATGGTAGAATGTATTGAATGGCTACTGAGCAGAAAAAACCTAACTATTTTAACCCATTAAATCTGTAAGCTCGATTTCCTGGTTAACAGAAATCCAGTGCAAAACTTAGTTTTCATTGCTAAAAAAAAGAACATATACTTCTCATGACTAGTCTTTACACCTCAAACAAAACTGGTCCTAATAAAACAAAAGTATATTTCTTTAATGGAAATAAGATCAATTCAATTACAAGGTACCGTAAGCCATTTTAAGTACATTTTTAACCCATAACACCAAGTCACATTCAGCAAATGAGCACACTAAAAAGAAAGACATATTATATATATATTAAAAAAACAAAAACAACAACAAAAAACCCAAACACCACACACACACACACCAATCTATCCTCACATTTTAGCTAATACATTTGAAAAATTTACAAATAAAATTCCCTGACTAGACCTTATTAAATTTCCATGAGCCTTGGGAAGATAGAGAGAGATACACACATATTATATAATAATAACCATAATAATAATAATATAAGTTCACTAAGTGTAAAAATCCACTTAAATTCCATGGCAGTTCACAGTGAGGACAAACACTCCCAAAAAGAAAATACAAAAGGAGTTGGACATGAATGTTGTAAAGGAAGCCTGAGGGACATCCTGTGTACACAGCAGTGTGTTAGTGGCTTTGAGATAGTATAAGCCATACCTCATCAGTCTCCTCTGTGCCTGTGAGGAAAAGAGGCTCAGTAACTGTAGTGGTTGGGGATTTGGCTGAACTCTCACACTGGCCCATCCCGGTGTCCTCTTCATCGCCTCTGTCTGAGGACACACAGTCTGGATTTAGTTTTACTTGTCGAATGTGCTAGTGGATGTGATTACATAAATTGCTTGACTATGAGACTACTAATTGGCTCTGTAGCACTCAATTCCTAGTATAAAGCTAGGTTTCAAAATGTCAAATGTGTTTCATTCAACCACTAAATGCAAAAATCCTGAAGATGAGGAAGCGTGTTTAACTTTCAGAGAGGAAAATCTTCAAAAGTGGCTATTGCTGGCACATGTATGAAAAGAAAAGCTCCAAGAAAAGAGCCCCAAATAAACGACAGAGCTATGGACAAAGGTAAAGCTTTTTAACAGCTACTGTAGATTAGCCTGAAGAAGAAGATGCACAGTAACATGGACACTCTGATAAACACATAAGCAATATTCAGCTGAAGAAAATCTTGAACCACAGAAGAATTGTCTTAAAAATATTGTTTTAGTTTTCCGTTTTATATTCTTTGCAGTGAGCTACATGCTACATCTTCATAAGAAAAATAATCTGGATTGCATCCATTTTTATTTACAAACCACTCTTTTTGGTTCTTGTCTTTGACAGACCAACTGGCTTATGGAACTCGACTGTTGATATTTGGGGATTTTTGAGTGCAATGGTACATATTAAAGAAGTGAGCGCAGAACCCATCTCATCTCTCACTCAGCACCTGAACTGCTACTCCAATCAAGTCCTAAATGCAGGTGCATTGATGCTGCAATTCATGCAAAAGGAGCCGCGACCAAGTATCGAGCGCATAATTTAACATACTTTTCAGAAGGTCGACATTTCTGTATTATAAATTCTTTACTCTGAAATCAAAAATCCAGTATCTCAAAATATTAATGCGCTGTAAGCCATAATCATCAAGTATTAAAACAAAAAAAGCTTGAAATATCTCACTTTGTGTGTAATCAATCTAGAACAAAGGAAATTTCCACTTTTTTAATTAAATTACAGGAAAAAAAAAGAACTTTTCCACAATATTAAAATTTTTTTTGAGATGCACTTGTAAAGAACTAACGATTTCATTCGTGAAGGGACCTCTGGCTGACTTTTTGCAGGAGTTGCAGAAGACCGTAGTGGTGCTTTGTTTAACATTAGGCTATGTATGTAATTTCTTCAACATTACTTTATATACAACAGTCACAGAATTAAAAAATATCAGTCCAAGTTAAATCTTGAGATAAGCAAGAACAAGTCACAAAACCATAAATGAAAATCGTGCCTTAAGGTGGATCCGAACCTAAATCCAGGACAAGACTACTTGCTTGTAAGTTGCGGTCTTCTATTTAAGATGACGATAATCTCTCACCTTTCCTTTCCTGTTCTGACATCACCATGTCCTGGATGTTCCTACAGCACATCAGGGACTGCTGCAACTCTTCAATCTTACGATCCTGTGGAAAATACCAACCACATGAGCATACGCCTTCATTGATCTTCCTAAAAAAAGGAAGTAGGAGGGCTGGTGGTACTTCAATATCATTATATTAATGTGCTTGTTCTGTTATCGTTTCCATAGTAACACCTCAGGAACCTGTAAGATGGATGTGCAACATAATCTAAGCCTAAAAATCAACAGATTTATTTGTGCTGCTATTTAACAAAGATAAAGACAAAGAAACACTGAGATGTTTATTTCACATTTAAGGAAGGAGTCTTCACTGTCGGCGCTTTGTAACAGTCAGTAAAGCCTTGAGTACAGAGAGGGAATGACTGTTTAAACCGGTTATAATGCAAGCATTAACAGGAGCTAATTTACTTTGCAGATGTTAAATAACATTAAACAGAACTATAAACAGATTAAAAAGTTGTTGCACTATAAGCAGAATAAAAAGTGTTTTGGGACATGCCGTTATAGGAAAAGAATCGGAACGGTAACTCCTTTTCACACCCAAGTGTTTTATTTCTTACATTCAACTTCATGATACATTTTCATAAATATCATACTGTAGATATCAGCAGGTGTCAGTGCTTCTATATCTATAACTGTTACTCACTGTACCAATTGGACATCAACTCATGATCTCTGTACCTGATCTCTGTGTTCACTTCCTGTCTTCATTAAATACCTTTTTTTTCCCCCAAATTAAATCTTTGAACATATAATTTCTCCCATAATATCACTATAAGGTTCTAGCTAACAATTCTGTGATTTCATATCATAAGCAAGGTCAACCCTCAAAGCACATACGTTTCAATTAGATATATATTAAATACTATTTGAGCCTATTTTAATTATTTTAGCCAATATTTTGGTGTAAAACTTCCAACACATAAATTAAATATTTATAACATTCATTCTGTTTTGCCAAAAGTAAGATAACACCTAATCGTTCCAGAATTCAATCATAAAAATATCTTCAATTGTGATACATTTGTGATATTTTATATATAAAGTTAGTGCACACCATCACAAATCCACCTTTTTTAAATACTTTAAATGTGCCAACATGAGATTAGTCTATAATGAAAATTTACCTTCTTTTCGTTAGACGCCATTAAAGACTCAACAGCTTGCTTTATTCTCTGCACTTCCAAATCTGAAAGAAAAAAACAAAAACAAAAAAAAAAAAACCCACAATGCATCAGATACACCCACTGAACAAAAATATGAATCAGGAAGGATGGAATATAGTCTAACTGCTTAAAGATTAAAGTCAAGCCCTATACGTCAGTGTGGAATTATAGAATGATTCAGTATGATTGGGATCTCTAAATGTTAATAGAACAGTTAATTCAGAATCTAGCAAGTTGATTCAAGTCTTACATAAACTGCATATGTAACCCTAATCATACATAAGTGCTAAAAGGTAGTGGTACAAACATGCTTACTACATTATTTAAGAATGCAGGATGTTAGGTCTGTGATGAAACAATCTCTCTAGATTTAGAACTCTTGTCTGGACATGTATGACATGAACCCACCTATATACACTCAGAAAGGAGAGTTTATCAAGGGATGTTTGGATGGTTGACAGTTTAAGCTTTCTAAAAGGTATTTGGAACCCTCTTGAGCAGAAAAAAAAATACTGTTGTAGATTCTACACAGAACTTTTAAGGCAGGGTTCTCAAACTGTTTGCATCCAGGAACCACTTCCAGAGTAAAATAATTCCCACGATACATAGTGGTGTAGAAACACCTCATTTTTATTAAAATTGCATTATTTATGCTTTCTTTGTAGTATTAATCCTTTTGCTTCAAGTGACCAGTTAATTAGGCTTACAACTATTATAAGTAAATAATTACCATAACAACCTTCCATAGGGATCTAGATAGACATCAAGCAAGGACTAAAGCTGACTGCACGACTATCAGCAGGTAGTCAAATGGCATCGTGGGCAATTTAGGAAGCCGCTGAAAATTGAAAATAGACCAAAATGTAGACGAAGGAAGTTTATACTAAATTAAAAAAAAAAAGAAAAAAAAAAAAAAAAGTTAACACATTATATAATAAATATCTTTGACAGCACTGAAGATCACATGCTAATTGTAAACATGGATACATGACTTCAGGGTGAATATTTCCTTTAAAAAGGTTCTACTATATATAACCCTGACAGAATGCTTCCCTACCCACCCTTGGGAAAATAAGGACCTTTAATTATCCAAAGTAGTACGAGTGTGCATAGTGTGGAGAGAACTCCCTCAGGCGAGACTATTTTGGTCGACCAAAATGCTGCAGCACAGACCTTTCTCTCTGCTCTGGCTTCCGTCCGATGTCACGACCTCAGCTCCGGCTTGCTCCTTCAGGTTCCTCAGCTCCTGCTCCTGCTCCTCTAGCTGCTTCTGCAGTGCCACCAGTTCTTCCTGACAAATAAGAACCACATGCAACTGCCTAACTGTAACCAACACAAAGATATTACTGCCAGTTATGCGCATGGGCTTTTGGCTAATTTTGTACTGGTTGTTCATGGAGGCTTTCAAAATGTTAACCTTCTAAAAATAGATATGAAACAAGAGCTATAATCAGAGTAGTCATATAGTAACGAGTGTAACTAATCTCATCTTATATTTGATTCATGTGCTTTAGTCAGTTCAAAATATTATTTTTATATATATATATATATATATATATATATATATATATATATATATATATATATATATATATATATATATATATATATATAATAATTAAAATCAGGAAGAAAAAAAAAGAAAAAAAAAAAACCAAACAAACAAAAAAAAAAAAAACCACACGACACCACACAGGTGATTGCATAGAAATAGTAATGCTCTCTATAAAAACAACTGACAAGAGTGTAGGTGTGTAGACAGATTGAACAGCAGCCAGAAAGACAGATTCTAGAAATTACAGATCTAAAAGAATAATAATAAATAAAAAAAACAGGGGGAATGGGGCAAAGGAGACAAAAAAACAAAGAAAAAAAGAAAAAAAAGTGTTATTTTACTTGAACACTATTTGTGTAACCAAAAAAAAAAAAAAACAACAAAGAAAAAAAACCCCCATAATATTCGTACTCTGGTTGATTTCAGACTTCTTTCCTGCTGCACTTTTTCCGTCTCTGCAGTAGCTGCTCTGAGGCGCATTTCACTCAGCTCCTGATAAAAGGCCTGGAGGGAGAGAAGCTTATCAGGGAGGTAAAAGGTCAAGCATGGACACAAGCAGAGTTGTGGGAAGAACTTGGATGAGCTATTTGAGAGGAAAAGGGACATCCAGATTGAATAACCTTTGAGTACACCACATTCTGACTAATAAGATATAAAGCTGCTGTTATGAATTCATAAAAGTACTTCTAAAACAAAACCCACATTTCCCTTGTCTGGTATTTAAAACTCCATTCCCTTTAGTCCTGTCTGGAGTTTACAATTTATGAAATCCACGGTTTTGAGCTCAAATCCCGTACGTCTCGGACGAGTTGAATAGCGTTAGTGTAGTCTCAGTTTGGACTTTATGGCAGGAAATGGCTCGAGAGCTCAATGCCTGGACAGAGTTACGGGTTTAAGTGGTTACACATGGCTGTATAGGAACAGCAGCATGATGGCCAGATCTAATATTTAATCTTAATGTTTTGGTAAAATGTGAGCTTCTTAAGCTTTTAATAAATGATTAAAGGCTATACATTTTAGTTAATGTATGAGTGTTAAATGACTTCTTAACAGCATAATTAATTTTAATCGTGATTTAAACTAAGAAACCTAAGAGCTGTGGGGGGAAAAAAACAAAACAAAAAAAAAAAAAAACAGGCAATAGCTAATGAACAGAATGACGTACTGTAGAAGTTCACGAAAGTGTTCGATGTACAAATCCAGCAGATGAGAATTTTAGTTTGGTCATCACTAATCAGATTTTGTCTCAATGAATGCAAATACTGTGACTTCATAAAAAAAATTAACTAACTTTTTTTTTTTTTTTTGCTTGTTGATCATTTTTAAAGCATTTCTAATGATAGAAGTACCGTCACTGTTACCTCACTTTTCTTGTTCTCACGATCTGCAGTTGTAAGCTTCAGTTTCAGGCTGGATACCTCCGTCAACAGCTCCAGTTTCTGGGTCTCCAACGTGCTCCTGCTCAACAACTCCTTCAGAGCACAATGCAGGTTGGATTAATGCAGCAGTTAATCTTCTGGTCAAATGTGAGTACACCTGCTTACAACCAGTTTATCCTTATCTATTATATCACAGTGCTGCTGAATGCTTAAATTTAATTCTGAAAAGTGTTTATTAACAGTCAATAACTGTCCTTAGATATGACAGATACAAAGTTAAAACTTGAATGAAATTAGAGAAGAACTTTCGTATTCATACTCAAGTTACTTTTAACACTGCTTGACTCTATAGTATAAAGTTATAGAGCAGAAAAGATCGCAATATGCAGTGTTGCCCAGAAGAGGATGGGTTCCTTTCAAGGTTTCTTTCTGAAATAAATCCAAACAGGGTGGTTGATATGGACTCGTTTAACGTCTAGGTAAAAGATATGTTATACAATTTAAGTAAGGAATAAAGCACAATATGAAGTTTAGTTATAGGCAAATAATCAATGATGGAGAGGTGTGACGTGAGCAGACAGTGTTGTTCCTCCAATCACCCCTAATCAAGTTATTTATTTTCCTTTAATTGTCATTCTTTAATTTAATGTCTGGTGAAAGTTACAGAAGTCCTAAGAGGCCATGCATTACTCTTTCTCCCTTTCTTGTTTTCTCATCACCACGAATTCTCGTTATCTCAACATGACAAAAAGCTGTTTTCTCACGACGTAAGAAAATCTTATGAATGCTCTATGCTGTCCTTGCCATCATAAATGTAATTATTGTCTGCTGTAGAGATGGACTTTATCTCTGCATTAAAAGAGAGGAGAGGGGTGTCCCCTTCTCAAGTGTATGATACTATGTGGAAGTTGTCAATCACTGACGAACATACAGCTAATTCAGCTTGGTGTGAGTCCCTGATCAAAGTAAAAACAAAACAAATTTGTTCATTCATGATGCTGCAGGATTGCGCTAAGCTTTTGCTGCCTCAGGAACAATAAAAACCATCATGCTATGTTGAGTACACACAAAAAGTCGTGATCACAAGGGAAAAAAAAAAACATGTTGATATCATGAGAAAACAATAACACACACACACACACACACACACACACACTAATATATTATATATATATATATATATACATACATATATATATATATATATATATATATATATATATACACACACATACATACATATATATATATATATATATATATTAATATTATATTATATACACACACACATAAATGTATGGCCTCCTAGGGCTTCTGTATATAGTTGAAACTGGTGTTAAAAAAAATTATTTTAATAAAAGCCTAAAGAAAAAAAGAAAAATGAAATGAATCCTGGATAACAGAATATAATCACAATTGTCTCTGAATCTTTTAAGTTAAAAAATATAAAAATTCACACACACCCCTCCAATAATATTGGCACCCTTGGTAAATATGAGCAAAGAATTCTGTGAAAAATTGTCATTCTTGTTTAACCTTTTGTTCAAAAGATTCACAAAAATACTCTATGATAAACAATTGCAAACAAAACAGGTATATATAATTTAAAAATCTGTGTTAAATATAGGTTTGCAACAATTATTGGCACCCCATGAATTTATATGCAAGAAATATATTTGAAGTACATTGATATTTTATATTTTTACAGAATCCTCAAGCATCTTGCAACTGAAAAAAATATTGCATGGAGAAATGGTCACAATTTCCAAAGTAAAATTTTTCAAAGTTATTTCTGCTAAAAGGGGGCAGTACTAGCTTCTGAGAACAAGGGTGTACTTAATTTTTCCACAGAAGAATCTCACATCTACTGATTTTTCTGTTGAATAAATTATTGAAAAAGATCATTTTCCTTGTGGGTTTGTTTAAAGTATATCACCTTTATTCATAGGCACTGTTTCAAAGATTATCAAATGATTTCTTGGCCAAATGTCAAAAGCGCCAACAATGTCCATGGGGTGTACTTATTTTTTCACGAGTGTATATATGCATCATTTAATACTTGAAAATGAAAGTTTTATGATGTGAAACAGTGTCTGTACAGTATTTTGAGTATTCCTCCTTAACTGACTTTCTTGAAATAGTTTTGCTGTGTATAGTCACATACACTCAACACACCTGCTGTAGTAATTCTTCTGTGGCATTCAGTTTCATCTGGTGTTCCTCAAGGCACATCTCTAGGTCCCTTATCTTTTCTCCCTGCACCTCCACCTGGTCTGTCAGAACGCTCACCTGAGGGGGAATTTTTTTTTATTTATATTTAACAAAATAACCACAGAAAAAACCCTAAACCCATTAGACAATTATATACCAACTGAAAACATATCTTACACACCTGCAGCATCAGGCATTCCTTGTCACTCTCTAGCCGAGACAATCGCTCCTGATATGCCAAATCCCTCGCTGCAGATCCATGACCATTAGTCTAGAAACACAAGTAAACAATGTAACCACTGATACATTACATAGCAGGGACACAAGACAAGATGATTCAGATATTAATACCAAGCTGTATGGCGGTGTGCCCTATGCAGGATGAAAAATATACATCCTGTCAAAATTTCTACTATTAGAACCTCTACATAGTCCACCTGCTTTTTAAAGTGAAAGTTTAAAAAGGTCCCAGGACACAGAAAGATCACAATAAATAAAATGCAGTTCCCATGTAAAGGTATGCGAAGAGAGTGTATTATGAACAACATGAGACTTCACATTATTTTCCCGTGACTTCTACACGCCAACCAATTTCATACAATCAGTCTTATGACAAGTAACTGAAATAATTTAGAACGAAAAGCAACACCACCATAAATCAGATATTCAGTAAACAACTATCAAATTGCACTTTACCACAAGATCTACCCAAAAACATTTAAATAATTAACCTGCATCAGCATTGGTTTAACTACAAGCAGGTCATGTGCAGGTCACTCAGCAGTAAAGTATTTCTGACTCTAGTGCTGAAAGTGTTCTCCAAATATTCTGAGACAAAGAGCTTACACAGGTCCAAACAGTAACGCACACTACATTACGTGCTCCTAGGAAATCTCCTGCCCAAACGTCAGAGTTTTTTTTAAAAAAAGAAAAAAAAAAAGGATTTCAGAATCTATGCCCTCATCTGTATTTAAAGGTGCGTTAAATAAGACTTCTCAAAATTTTTCCAGATTAGGTCTCTATCAGTTAAGTAGGTGGCACTGAATAAGATTTGATTGATCTTTTGTGCAAGGAAGTGCCTATAAAGTGACCGACAGGATGGCCATGTAAACACAAACAGGTTTTCCCAAATGGGTTTTCTCAGAAATGTAATACTTTTCTCCTGGGGTCATGGCTTAAACCATCTTTTTTTTTTATTAAATCACGTTCTACATATTTTTCCTGTTTCTTCATATTAATAGTAAGAAAAAAAAATTAAAATCAACTATTGCACCTTTAATGCCACACATCAAAATGAACAAAATACTGAATAAGTAGACAGACAAGAGACCACCACTATGTAACCATTTTATAGAAAGTTACAAAGTTGATAGTTTCAGTAATTTAACATAAGCATAAGCAGAAATTTTCAGCACATGTTCTCCCAGTGTCTGTGTTGGTTAGCTCCGGGTTCTCCAGTTTCGTTCTACCTTCCAAAAACATGTCTGTAGGTTGCATGGCTAAACAAAATTGCCCAGAAGAGTGAACGAGTGTGTGAATGTGTGTGTGTGTGTGTGTGTGTGTGTGTGTGTGTGCGCGTGTGTGCATGAGCAGGGTCATATATAATATATACATACACACACATACATACATACATATACATATATATATATATATATATATATATATATATATATATATATATATATATATATATATATATATATATATATATATATATATATGACTATTATATAAATAATAGTCATATATAATGATTACAGGATGCATTTTTATAAAGAAAAATAAGTGAATGCTTCAGGCTGCAAATTATGTGAGTTGTGACCTCTTTATTCAAGCAAATAACAGTGAACATGACAAATAAGCGTCCACATCTGAGTAAGAAATATTAAACTTCTGAAATAACCCTGGGTCACAACATTTAACTGCTGATGCTTCTTCAAGCAGGACCTTTAGCTGAAACTTTAGAATTAACTACCAAGATTTCCATCCCCCACATTTACATTTATTCATTTAGCAGATGCTTTTATTCAAAGCAACTTACAAATGAGGAAAAACAAGCAAAGCGATATATCAAGAAGAGAATACAAGTAGTGCTACCATAAAAGATTTTTTAAGTGTGTCAGAGGAGCAACGTGCATAGAGTAACCAGTATAAGTGCAGATTTAGTCTTGTTAAAACAATCCCCCTGCACCCCAGTTGCTTTTTTCCAAAAATAATAAATGCAATGTTGCTTTGAAATGTGGACAAAATAACAATAAATTGGAGAAGGCTGACACATGGCCCAAAAGTGCTGTCTATTTTGGCAGCTGCTTGAGAGTGAAACACAGGGACAGTATATAGGCAGTATTTTTTCTAATGAAAAACCATTATTTAAAAAAACAAAAAAACAACCACACAAAAGCAGATCTAAATTATTCAGGAGATCTAGGGCATTTTAAACCTTCTTTCAGAATCCTGTAGGAGATTGTAATGATGGGATCACTCTCCTACTCACCAGTCGGGTCTGCAGCCACTCCACCAGGCCCTCAGTGGTGTGATCAGGCACTTGGCTACGCAGACTCTCTCTCTCATCTGCATCCATCAGCTCCAGCACCCCTCGCAGTTCCTCGAGGAGGTGGACTGCACGCAGGCTGCCTAGCAAGGGCGAGCTGGGAGACTGGCAGTCAAATAGACCGTTTGAGTAGTTCATGGCCTTGGAGCCTAGGGGGGCCAAAAAAAAAAAAAAAGCACATCAAAGGAAACACTAAAATAAATAAAATGACTTAATTTTTGAGTCAAACTTTCCATACAATGCAAAGATATAAGGTTATACAGGTCATTTGTGATTTAGGGTAAGGCATATATTTTTTTTAAAAAACCTGACAGGTTAATATGGCTAACAAAAATGCTAACAAAAATGGCTAACACTACTATAGTCATTATGGTCACTAATGCTAGATGATTTACACTTTGGCACATCAAGCACTGCAATTACAGGAGCCAGTGAAGAGCAGACGCACAGCAAAGCTCTAATTCAAACAGCAAATATGTTAATTCTTCCTGCTGCCTTGCTGATGTTCCCAGGGATGGACTGTATTGTGCGGCCAGAGAGAATAATTAGTACATTTCCTCAGTGCTTAGCCAGTGGAAAAATCTACATTGCATCCCACAGCCAGCCATTAAAGCCTGGACAGGAGGTTTTAGCGCCAGACCACTAAAAGTGCAACTGCATTACTTCAATTGCCTCGGAGATAAGTCATTTGCAAGACCACGATGCAGAGGACTTATTTACTGTGGGATTTTCCACATTTAGAGGAATGCCATAATTTAATCCAGAACTGATGGATCATTAATTCAAAATTGTGCACATCATTGAAGATAATACGGAGGTCATTTGTTGCATGCATCTACAGAGCATTGCATATGTATTCACCCCCCAGAACATTTCCCTATTTTATAGTGTTACAACATGGAACTGAAATGACCATGCTTTGCTGATTCTCTGACTAATCCCCGCTTTACAGGGTTAATGAATGTTGGTGGACAGCCTCCTATAGAAAAAGTCATGGCTGTGCCATATTCTTTCCAGCTTTCAACAACGGATTTAATAGTGCTCCATGGGATGTTTAAAGTTTGGGATATTTAGATTTTCAAACCAAACTCTCACTGATTTCCAGAACTTTGTCCCGGATTTGCCTGGTCTTCATGATGCTGTTTGTTTACGCATGTTATCTAAAACTCTGGGCTTCCAGGAACAGGTCAACTTTATTCAACTAATTATGTGACTTCTGATGGTAACTAATTTAGGGGTTTCACAGCAATGGGGGTGTGCTTCACATACTTGTGCACAACTTTAAAAATGTTTATTTATTTATTTATTTATTTATTTATTTATTTATTTAATTTGTAAATTTTGCAAACTATATTAAAAATATAACTATATTTTCTCCTATTTGTATAGACTCATGACTTATAGAATACCTGCAATGATTCCATCCATCTGCTCCAACGCTGCTGCCAACATCTCACTGGCGTCTGACATCATCCTGAAAATCTGCACAGTGAATGCAAAAGCCATTAGAAATGACCAGATTTTAAACACATAACAGTGGAAGATCTTGGGGGAAACTAATGTATGAAAGCGAAAACCCAAATATATGAAAGGGTTCTTTATTCATGTGAATGGATAAAGATAACATGTCTGCTTCTCTTAACTACTTCAACCGGAAACCAATTTTTAACGTCACGCTAACGAAATGACGCGTCATTTGTAAAATATCGGTGCTTAGCTCAGTGCTTAGTTGGGTGTTTAGCTCCTCCAAGCACCCAACCCTTCTGTAATAATCAGAATTCCAGTCGTCAAAATAAAGCATGGTGGTGGCGTTCCTGGCTTCCTGACACCCTGGGATTAATACTCCACGGAAGTGTGGTTACTTCCCATCTTATCCTGGAGGATCAGCTATCCAAACATCCTGTAATTATTATTTTAAATCTGATTTTATGACACAAGCTGCATTATACAGCTTGCAGAGCAAAAACGCAGAGAAAATCAATGTAGCCTAATGTAATAATGCAATACAGTACACATACATGGAACCCCCCCCCCCCAAACTCTAGGCAAGTGACAAGCTGAAAAAACAAAAATAAGCAACAGAAAAGGTCAAAATACAGCTAAAGTGCTGTATTTGAATGTCATATGATACAATACCATAGATGTATTCAATATCCAGACTGGAGTTTTGGGAGGAGGTCTGTCTCATCCAAGCACTGTAGCTTTCCTTCCACCATTTTCAAGGTGTTTTGTCAAATTTTTTCTTCATTTCACTTTCGGGTCAGCTGCCAAAATGACATCCTTGTGGGAAACCTTTAAACGTTGGATCCAGCCCCAAAACAACTACAAGGACGTCTTTCAAATGGAATGGTCTTACGCAGTTTTGATAATGTCAAGCTGAATTAAAAAGGAACAAGGGACTTGCATACTTTTGGGAAAGACTGATTTGCCTAAAGAATCAACCAAGTTAACGAGGAACCAAGAAAGTTGCTCACGACAGAGGGGTTGCTAAACGGTGAGCGCATGCCATAAAAAGCCTTTCGGCTCTCCAAGAAAAAAGTGTGCAATGGAAAAATTATTCAAACGAAAGAAAGTCATCTTGAGTGTGCCGAGCAATCTCTGGCTTGGAACAATACTTTCCAGTAATAACTGACATTATTAAGGCATATAATACAAGCACCTTTTCCAAGAAGTGAAAAGGACACCAGTGCCTTCCCAATTCAAAGAAGCTGAATCTGGAGTCTCTCACTGATTAGGGGTCTGATTGAGCTCAGTACCATGCACCATTTTCTCCAACACTCATACGACCTGCTCTCCTAACACTGACACCTCCCCCTCCCATCGGAATTCCTGGAAAACTCCTCCAGATGTACTCTTGCTCACATACCTTACAATCACACACCCCGCACATAGGCCCCCCCCTTCATATAAACACAGATAGCACAGAACCCTTGCAGCGATGCAGCATTTTTAATGCAATAGAAACGCAATAATAGAATATCCCATTTCCTCGCTAAAGAATTCTCACTAAAACATCAGACAACCCCATTTGGCTTAGAGCCTGTGGTGCACAAACAGTACAAAGGTAGATCTACTTCTGGTTTATTTACATAGTTTGACATTGGCCAGATGTGTTGATAGGCAAGAAGGATGACAGTTTAAAAGAAAAACAATCCACTCGCTCTGCCATTTCCCCCATGCTGCTCCGTGTCACAGACATCCACATGTACATGCTGAGCTATATGTTAAACAAAACTGCAGATGTGGTATATATGTGGCCTGAAAAACAAAAATAGCTGATACTTGAGTCACCCTCTTAGTGAATCATCTCTATTACAGTATGTATGCTATGTGGCTTCATGTAAATGGTTATGCCTTGTCTTGATTTGTGCTGCCTGGAACCAGTACGAATGAGGAATGTGACATTTGAACATAAACGGATTTGCGTGCTGTATCATTACAAAACATCCATTCATCCAGCCATTTTCATACCACTTATGCTACACAGGTTCAAGGGGGAGCCTGGAGCCTATCCCATGGAACTCGGGGCACAACCACATTGAAGGCAAATCTCACACACACATACACACTATGGGCAATTTTGGAAATGCCAATCAGCCTACCACACATGTCGTTGGACTGGGGGAGGAAACTGGACTACCTGGAGGAGACCCCTGAAGCATGAGGAGAAAATGCAAACTCCTTGCACATAGTGTGAAGGTGGGATTCATACCCCCCACCCTGGAGGTGAGAGGCAACCACTAAGCCACCATGCCCACCTGTAGAGAACAAAGAACATATAAAATTAAGATATTTTATGTACTTATTACAGATACCAGGTACTTGCAGTGGTGCTTGAAATTTTCTACCTTAAGGGGGTTACACCAGATACTTTAAGCAAACTTTCACATACTTTTGCCACTCACAGATATGCAATATTGGATCATTCTTCTCAGTAAATAAATGACCAAGTATAATATTTTTGTCTCATTTGTTCAATTGGGTTCTCTTTATCTACTTTTAGGACTTGTTTGAAAATCTGATGATGTTTTAAGTCATTATATATTATATATATGAAATGCAGACAATACTAAAGGGTTCACAAAATTTCAAGCAACAGTGTATCACACCAAACCAGTTGGCATGGTTTGGCGCTATACGTCACTACGAGTCAGGAGAGATCACTGCAAATCTATACAGTGTTATTCTGACTGATGTTATTCTTCCATGATGAATTAAAGTGATCGGTCCTTCAGGATGAATCCACCCCCCATCCACAGGGCATGAGGGCTCACTGAATGGGGGAAAAAATACCCTCTGGCTCTAACAAATAGCTAAAATATTATTCCACATGCAATAATGTGCCTAATGTTTTGAAAAGTTTGTTTGTAAAATAAAACCACAGTTAGTCCTTTAAAAAAAGTTATTTAAAGGGGTCTCTTACTGAATAAAGTGTTGCGTCTGTTACACATTATAGAGGAAAATCCACTGTTATTTATGTGACTATGTCCAAATAAAGTACTCTACATAGATACACTGCAGATATCACACAGAAATGCAGTTAACAGTTGAAAAATTAATCAAGAATAAAGTTATTTAAGTGACGAAGTAAAATGTTTTATTCCTTGTGCTCACTTTGTTGTTCCAACGTAAAGCTGATTCTTGTGAAAGCAGTGGATGAGAAGAGTGTAACTCCCATCGCACAGAACAAAATACAAGAACAAAAGAGGTGTTTGGAAAACAAAACAGACAATCCCAAACAGAAGCTGAGGTCAGACAGGAAGAGCCTGGCCAAGTGACGTATTTAATCTGTGTCTGCGTGTCTGTATTTCCTATTATGGCTGTGCTGCAGTGCAAAGTAACGCAGCAATCAACTAACGTCGTGTCTGACTTTCTTCCGTATTTACTATGTAGTGTATGATTTAACTGTTTTCCACACTCGCTGAGCAGCTTAATATATTATTCCCCAATAGTGCACCATAAATCTACAGTACAACTGACGTAAACTACTGCCACACTAAAGCAAAGCAATACAGAGTGATTTGTTTCAGTTCTAAAGAGGAGCCGTGGTGCATTAATACAAAAACGCTTGAAATACTTCGGTGTTGTGGTTTCAGTTCATAAAATAGTTTATAGATTAGGTTTGGCAGGTCATGATGGTGCATTATCTCCCTCACTGCTGCCCTATAAATTGATTATACAGAACCACCTATCTGTTACATATCAAATAAATGAGCGAGAAGACGATTTCAGACACAACGCAGGAGTTCAAATTCAAACTCAAAATGAAATCGGATTTACAATTGCCTTATATGTGGAATCATGCAACAAGCCGTCAAACAGACTTCCATTAGTCTAGCAAGCCAAGAGATATTACAAGCTAATTACAATTATGCAATTGTAAATGTTTCGCTCATTGATACAATTTTTATATTATATATTATATATTATATATATATATTTATTTATTTTTGGGTGACGTTCAATGAAGTAAAGGGTGCCATTCTGTGATTGAGGGTGCAATTTGTGTCACACTGATTTTACCTTGTAGGTAAAGAAAAGAAAAGTTTAATACTCATTTACAAGGGCTAAATGGCCCTTAATCATGAAATCTTTCAAAAGATCAATCTTATTTTCACATCAATGATGATTGAGTAACTGTCAACAGTTCGGGGGTGGGGGGGAAGGGGGGGAAAATGCAGCATCCACCTAGTCATGATTCAACTGTGTTTTGAAATGCTAAATATTTAATCTAGGCTGTAGGTGGTGCTGAAAAACACAGTGTGTAATTTATGTAGGTGTGTATGCACTGCATCATGTAATCTAATCCTCCCCATTTGGGCCATGGCACTGTAGCTTGGCTAAAAGCAGTATATGGCAAATGCAGTGAGCTTCTGTTGACCGTAGAGTTGAAAGAAGCCATGAAATTACATGCTACTTTGCAAGTTGCAGCATAAACATTCAAAATGTTTCACGGAAACCTAAATATGCCAGGAAAAGGAAGTCATTATGACACCTATGCTGTCTTGGCTATCAAGGTGGCACATGATTTTGGGCTAGCAAACCCAAAATTGTTCACACAAGTGGAGGAAAAAATAGGATGAAATGAGAGCAGAGCTAGTTCCTATAACTCCATGAGCCAAAATATGGTTTTAATATAGTGTTCTGACTGCTTAGCAGAGTCTTGGAAATTATCTCTTGCACACACAAGTTATAAAACCAAGTCCTTCTTAGCAACTACTTAAACATTATAAAAAGACACAGTTCATTGTATATCATTAGTCTACCTGTGAACCAGCATCAAACCTTCCCTTCTTCCTCTCAGACCCATGTTAGGTCTGTGCAGAGGCTCAAAATTAAACTACACTTGGAACCCATAATTTGGACTTTTGTTGGTCTGTGATTTAATCTAGAACTCAACAGATCCCTTTTAAAAAAATAATGCAATACTGATATAGCTCTCATCTGATTTCCTCTTAGTTACTAAGCAAACTCTCAGCAAACGTCTGTGGTCAAGTTATGCAAGACATCAAAAACATTTTGGTGGCACGCTTTATATTAAAAAAAAACAAAACAAAACAAAACAAAAAAAACCATACCTACTACATGACATGAGCAAAAATAATATACTGTAAACATAAACTTATGATACTACAAACATGATGCCACTCTTTCCTACACTTAAGTAATTAGGGTCCTTAGGTATATTCTATATTTTATTTATTTTATTAACTTCAAGAGAGAGAGAAAAAAAATAGATGCTGTTTAGCAAACAACTAATTGGAGGTGCTTTAAAACACTCTAGGACATGCGGTTATTGAAAAATAATCAACTCTGGGCTGGTAACATTCACCCTGCTTTGCATCAGGCCACATCACACTACTACAGCACCAATTATTTCCTATAACCCCACATCCTGTTGTGTTTTATAGATCCCAAAGAAAGACCACAAATCTCTGCTACCACTCCTGGCACATCCCTGCACCACACCTCATCTTCCCTTGAAGTTTCATTCAAACCAGTTTAACAATAGAGTGATAAAATGATTAAATATTGGCCTGCATTAGTGTTGTATTGTGTCATGATTTAATAGTTCAAGCTCCTTACTCCAGTGATCGTCATCCCTTTTGTGTCCTGTTGTGACTCCTCAAAAAATGTAGCTTGAATTTCACAACACCCCCCCCCCCCCCCCTCTGGACTCACCGTAAATCATACTATAGCAACCTCCATTTCTCCTCCAGGGGATGTAGACCACAATAAAGCATTTTGGTTATGCAATCCACTACTGTCTCACTCAAATATAGTTTTTTTTTTTTTTAACATTTCAGCACAATTTGATGTTTGTTTCCTTTTGGTGTACAAGTATGTACAAAAAGACTTTTGTAGAAAGATTTGGTATTACATTTTTCTGTTAATTCTCTCCACCAGTCTGTGCATTTTAAATAGTTGATTAATATTGTGTTACCATGATTTATTTTTATTTTTATTTTTTTAGAAAACTTAAAATAGTTACACCCTTAGACTAGATTACAAAACTGTAATGCTGTGGATGGATCATGTGAATGTATGAATGTTCAAGGTTTCTTCCTCGTGTGGTCTCAGGGAGTTTTTCCTTTTTCAACTCTGGCTTAAAATTCCTTCTGAATAACAAAAATAAACAAACAAAGAAACCCCCCAAACACAATAGAAACCATCACAGAAATTCTAATGATTTCCACTACATATACCATTAGAAACCATCAGCTAACCATTAAAACCAATACTTAATGGTATCCACTAAACAAAACATGTCACCAATAGCAGTCAACAAATTACCCGTAGAGACCCACAGGGACCATTACAGCTTCCATTAATTCCAATTATAACCATTACAAATTATGAGCGTTTCTATTGGGGTTTATTTTCCCAGAAATTTGTGTTTCCGTAATGCTGCTTTGTGACAGTGTCCATTGTTAAGAGCACTATCCAAATAAACCTGAATTAAATTTAAACAAACAAACAAACAAACAAACAAACAAACTAAAACTCCAGAACTAGTCATGGTGCTGTCTGGTTTAAAAATAATCTGGTTAAAGGGCAGGAACAATGTATATTTTTCAAGTATATTGACTGTCCCTCACACACACCCTTTCAACCTTGAGCATTGTTTAAGGACAAACTCTACAAAGATAACGAGGAAACACAAGTTATGCAGGTCAGGACATTAGCTCCCTGTTGTGTTAGAGCATAAGAAAGCATAAAAGCACCACCAGGTAAAGTCAATACTGGACCGTTAGACATTTCTGGCTCACTAGTCTACATACAAAGTACTGCTTATACACCAGGAATGGTTTAGACACCTTATAGATAAAGAGTTTTATACAAAACAAACCATAAAAACCATTTTAACGTCTAGCGTTAGATTACCTGAATGATGCACAGCTGTTTATGGTTAAAGCACAACCATGGCGCGCGCGATTAAGTCTATCAAAGGTCTCGTGCTTGTCCAAATGAGATCCAACATGACCTTCGTTTGTTTGTAGCAAATCACGGGGAAAGCATGTTAAAGTAATTAAAGCAGAGTAAAGTAAAATAACGAGAACATGGACTATTTAAGGCTGATTAAAATTATTGATTAAAAGTCAGAAAAAAAAGTCAATTTAATCTTCACAACTCCCGTTTCAATTATAGGAAATGACCCACCTTTTCCTTTTCAATTGCAACACAGGATTCGTTTTAGATTATGTTTGGATATTCTGCAACGTTTTATCCGTTTGTCTCTTCAGAGTTTCTCCAGCCGTCCCCTAGTTCCTTCATAGTCATTTATTTCTTTTCGGCACTTGGAAAAGCAGCCTACTGCCGACTACGCGCTACTTTGAGAGTTCCTGAGCATCTTTCTGCGCATGCGCCGAAGCAGCATCAAGAGGGAAAGTTTTCCAAAGTTCTTGATTGACAACTGCGCATGCGCATTTTGTCCAGCTTAGTATGACTTTTGTGGAAATGGATTCATTAATTTCCCGCTTTTTTTTGGTCATGTTCTGAAAATAATACCCCCGCTTCCTTCAACTAGCAACCCGGCACATTTTCTTTAATCTACATGTTTTCTTTTTTATAGGATATTTTCAAGTAAATGGCTCCCTCTTGTGGTCGTGTAGGAGATCCACATGTGACCCACATATGCCACTATACAATATACAGTATTGTAGGCACGCCTACTATTTAGCTACACTTATTAACAATTATTAATCAGGTAAACCGACTACATGGGTTTAATTTATTTTACGCCGATGTAGTAAGAGCACTGTTGATATTATTTGTAGGACCACTACTTATATCATATGAATGCTGAACCCGTCTTATATCAAGTGTCAAACACTTGATATTAAAAAACATTTCCCTAAACAAGAGCCCTAGGCCTTTAAGCCAACACAAAACAGGAAATGCTGAAAGCAACCTTTACATAAGGCTCAAAATTAAATCAAGTTCCTCAGACTCATATGCAAATTGAGTACAAAAAGAAACGCCCCCCAATTTGTATGGCACAAAAAATATTAACTTGAGTGCAGCGCCGCTATATTTAATGAACCACTAAGAATTTTAGTTAAGTTTATAACCTATACGTCGTCTTTCAGCTCGCTTCGAGACAAACACAAAGAGAGAGAATAAGAATAACAAATAGGCATCAGGTGCCACTTTGTAACTAGCTCATTCCCTCACACTCCCCCTACAGACTCCTGCTAAAGGACGCACGATAAGTAAAAGACAGATTTCTTCTGATTTGATTTAAATCCATGATTGCCTCTGCAGTATTCTGTTTATAATCATACACTCATGAGATGGGGAGGTGTTTAACGACAGGAGATGCAAAACCTCAAAACACTCTCCAGGCTTGATTGGCTATGCTTTCCCCTGAGTAACCCGGATGTTGACATGTATTTATTATTATTATTATAATGTTTCCATCCATCCATCCATCCATCCATTTTCTATACCGTTTATCCTACTGGGTCGCGGGGAACCTGGAGCTTATCCCAGGGAGCATCGGGTACAAGGCGGGGTACACCCTGGACGGGGTGCCAGTCCATCGCAGGGCACAATCACATACACATTTACACACCCTTTTATACACTGCTGCCAGTCTTGCTGCTATACTTGTGCTGCTACATTACACAATAGCTTACAGTTTACATCCCATGTTCTGTGTATTTACTGTCCTGTGTATTTATTGTTTTGTTCTGTGTATTCTGTGTATTTATTGCTTTGCACTCATCTCACACTGTTGTATATTGTACTTTATGTAGTCTTGTGTACTGTTCTGTGTTGCACCATGGTCCTGGAGAAACGTCATTTCGTTTCAATGTATACCAGCTATATAGATGAATGACAATAAAAACCCACTTGACTTGAAAAGTGAATTACTGAATTGGAATATGTGATCAGGGAAAAAAAAAATCACGTTTGAATATAGATACTTAATTTTTGAATTTTTAAAATGTGAATCTCTGAAAACTGAAAAAATTGTGAATTTCAATCAGGTTAATTCAAATGCTCTTTTAAGGAAAGTGATGAGGAAGACATTCTGGTTTGTCAAATGCTGCATGTGACTTGTGACCTCTTTTACCTTGGATGATGCTGATAATCAAAATGATTATTAACATTTCCTATGGGTTGTTTCCATTACATTTCACTGCGACCTATGCAAATACCCACAATGCAATGTGTTTGTAACTATTTTGATTCTCTAGCTAGGGAAACTCAATATTAATAGCCATGGTTTTGGAATTGGATGTTCAACAAGCGCATATGGGTTTGATGGTCAGGTGTCCACATATTTTTGGGCATATAGTGTATCAGACCAAAAAAAAACCCAAGTCTACTTTTCACTTAAGTGGCAAATGGCACACTTATATAGCGCTTTTATCCAAAGCACTTTACACTGTATTTCATTCACACACATCAATGGTAGCAGAGCTGCCATGCAAGGTGCTTAGTTGCCATCAGGAGCAACTTGGGGTTCAGTGTCTTCCCAAGGCCAGGAATCAAACCGCCAACCCTACGATGAGTGGACAACCCACTCTACCAACTGAGCCACAGCTGTCTACCAAAGCCTTCTACCAAAGTGTGCTACCAAAGTTATGCAAACAAGCACAATTTTTGTTTTGCAGTCAAGCACAGTAAGAACAACCATTTTTGTGGAATATTTGTTGTTCTCTCATTAAAAGTTACTAAAAAATTAAAATTAAAATTTATTTAGAACAAATAGATTTCCTCCTCGTCTGCCACCTCCTCCTCCTCCTCCTCCTCCTCCTTCTTCTCCTTATCCCCTCCTCATGTTTACGTTTCCTCCCACTGGCCAGATATATTCTTTTTCTTATTATTCTTTTTGTCCACCACCCCTGCCTTCTTTTTCTGTTTCTCTTTCTCCTCCTCGCCATCCTCCTCCTCCTGCTCCTGGTCCTCCTCCTTCTTCTCCCCATACTCAGGCTTATTCCCATTGTCCAAAAACATTCTTCTTAATCTTCTTCTTCCTCTTCTCCACCTCTGCCTCCTTTTTCTTCTTCTCTTTCTCCTCCCAATGCTCAGGTTTCCTCCTATTGTCAAAAACATTCTTCTTAATCTTGTCCTCCACTCTGCTTTCCTTTTCTTCTTCTCTTTCTCCTCCTCCTCTTCTGCCTTCTCCTCCTACTTATTCTTGTCCTCCATCTCTACCTCCTTTTTTCTTCTCTTTTTCCTCCTCCTCCTCCTTCTTCTTCTTCTTCTTCTTCTTCTTCTTTTACTTGTCATCTTCTTCCTTCTCCCTCTTATGCTTCTCCTTTTCCTCCTTTTCTTCTTCCTCTTCTTCTTCACTTGACATGTAGGACAGTTAAAATGCTCATGTGCATGGGTAATATAAATATGGATCGGTAAAAAAAAAAAGGTTTAACTAAAATGAAACAATATCAGCAGGGTTGTTCGCTTAGATGCAAGCAGATTTACTTGTACAGATGACATTTTGATCTGCCTTTGTAATATCAATCCTGTTGCTCATTTCATTATCAGTAAACATAAATAATAACAGATAGTATTTTCTGATTAAAATGTCATTATGCCTGAGTGTACAGCTGTGAAAAATGAAATGTGATTGTGGAAACCTGGAACATACACTGCCTTTTTTTTTGTACAACCACCAGAGACTGTAACCTGTCTGGGTCAGGATGTCTCCCTGAGATAGTGAGAGCTGGCAATACTTGAGCTGCACACAGCAGGAGCAGGTGAGATGTCATTTGGAAAGTGCTTATTACATACTTAATGGCATTGACTGACCTTCAGTAGTCAACGACTATTGAAGAAACAGCTCAAAAGTAAATTCAGAGCAGATACATCAGATAAATGGAGTTAGTCTGTGGCTTCGACCTTCAATTATCAGGAACAATTGACCGTTCCTGTTCTACTCACGTATCAAACAGAAGTGGACTTAATGTCCAAATATTCTTGTTAAATATGACTCCAACTACTGTGGGTTTGAGTGGTATTTGATATGCAGAGTGTTTTACCTTGGCACCAGGTGACTGACATCATGACTCACTACATCTAATTTCATGAAGGCACCGGACCCCTCATTAGAACAAGCTCTCCTTGGTTTGGACCACACACTTTTCATGTCATTATTTTCTCTCGTGGTGCATCTGTTCTAGAGATCACTGTTTATAACAGTATCTGCTGCTATTTACAGCTGACAGCAGGTTCATTAACACCCATCTGAGTCAGCATCAACAAAATGAGGCTTTGTATTTATTCCATGATAAGCTGTGTTTAATGCCTGAGAACAAAACGCAATAATAAACTGAGTATTCATTTCAGCATGACCTGGTGGTATAAACTGAACAGAAAGCTTCTCTGTAATGAGGTTGTTCTCCATGTGTGTTTATTATGTTGCATGTGCACAGACAGCTTATGCAAAAATACAGTATGATGCTGTGGATCATATACGAACAATTTGTCTATATATTTTCATTGGTTTATGGAACATTTCATTATCGTTTGATAAGCTTTTGCTTGTTGGAACCTTGAAATGTCAACATCTGACAACATGAAAAGAATATTAATGAGTGAGCGTGATTTCAGTCAGTGAGGACATGTCTTTCAAATTTCTGGGAGCAAGTACACTGTTTTGGGAATAATCACCTGTGTGAAAAAAAGGGCAGCAGCACATTAACCTTCTGCATCATCTTCACAAATGGTCACATCAAAAATAACCTTCCTTTCACTAAATATCTACAGCAATCCAGGTTGGAAAAGTACCTGAAAACATCCCTCATTTTATCTTGCAGGTAATTTCTTCACAATATACTGTGCAGTCAGAGGGCAAGGTGGCTTAGTGGTTAACGTATTTGCCTCGCACCTCCGAGGTTGGGGGGTGTTTGGATGTCCTCCCCGTGCTTCAGGGTTTTCCTTTGGGTACTCTGGTTTCCTCCCCCAGTCCAAAGACATGCGTTGTAGGTTGATTGCCATTTCCAAATTGTCCGTAGTGTGTGAATGGGTGTATGATTGTGCCTTGTGATAATTTGGCATCCCATCCAGGGTGTCCCCCACCTTATGTCCCGAGTCCCCTGGGATAGGCTCCAGGCTCAGCCATGACCCTGTGTAGGATAAGCGGTACAGAATATGAATGGATGGATGCTTTACAGTCTTACTGATTTCATGCATCTCAGTGTCTTCAGTCCTGATGATGATTCCCAACTCAGTCTTCCCTGTGGTTTATATATTGGAAATATACAGTAAGTGTTTCCACCTATTGTCAAGGAGTGTCTCTGGGATCAGCATCAGCCGGTGTTTCATTTGGCCGAAACTAGGTTATAATTAAGTAGTTTATTCACTTATTCTATATCCTAGTATATTATATTCCTTATTTCATTTATTTCACGTGTTATTATTATTACTTTATTATTTACGGTTTAAGCGTTTGTAAATAAGTTATGAGCCGGTTTAGGATTAAATTACAATTAGGTTATTAATTTAATTATTTGTGTACCTGTGTGATTGAACTTTAATTTGAAATAAGCCTTTAATCCATTCATAAAAATACATGTGTCGAGTTCTGAGGTTTAAACGGACTTCTGCGTGGCCTCTGTGTTTAAAGTGCGTTCTGACTTCCGGTTTTTTAGGCGTGGTAAAACGCTCCAAATCGCATAAAATAGCTATTATAAAATTAAATCTTCGCAGCGATTATATCTCCATACCGTATCTTAATCTAACCAGGGTGTTGTGTTCGCTTCGAGTTGGATAATTTTTGAATATTCTTCCGCGGTACGGCTGGTGTGATCAGCTAGAACTGGGGGAGGAATAGGACGTGCCCATACTGAGGTATTTATTAATTCCCTTGATAAAGTATTATATGAGAAGTTATTTAAGGAAATAGGTTATTTATTTATTTATTTATTTATTTATTTAATGTATTTATGCTGATAGTTTGTGGTTTGAGAGATATCGGTTATAATGTGTAGTAGTTAGGTTATAAACAGGTTAGGGTTAAGCTTAAATTATGCTACTTAGTTATTTATTTCTTTATTTAGTTATTTATTCACGTTTATTTACTTATTTATTTTTTCTGTTTATAGTGCGGGATAGGTTTATGATTTGGTTATAATTATGTTAGATTACGATATGGCAGTGTTACGATGACTATGATACGGTTAAGGTCATTATTTTTTTAAGTGGGATTAAGTTATAGTTTCTGGTTCAGGTTTACGATGGGGGGATTTGGACAAGACCTTGTTGGTTGTAGCAGTTGAATGTAGAAGTTGTTTTTAGGTCTAAGTTGCTACCTCTGAGTGAGGCATTGCTGGCGATGTTTGGCTATAACTCCACCCGATCTTGGGCTTTCTTCTTCTGGGCTTTCTTATTTCCGGCAGGTTTTATCCCGCATGTCGGAATGATAGGTTAAGCAGAATAAAGAATGGACTACCTGTCTGGGCAGTACATTCACCATGCCTGTCTGGGCTTGTTTCTCCTCACCTATCCAATGGTCCTCCTACCCCCAATCCAAAAGGGCAGGAGAGACCAATAATCTCCTCACCCTCAATCCAAAAGGGTAGGAGACTGGACAGGTGTGGTCGATGGACATGATCGTCGTCGAAGCTCACGGCCCACCAACGACTAAGGTTACTTTGACTCAGATAGCGTGCTTGGTATGAAGGCTCTGGCTGGTTTAGGTTTTGGTAAGAATACAATGATCCCCCCCATCACAATAATCCATTGCGTGGTTGAATAGGGGACCAAGGAAGGTGCACGGGCCGGCGCTTGTTAAGCGTAGCTATCGTTAATGCAGCAGACCCCGGCTTGGCGTCTGCTGATTTAACAAATCCAATCGAGTCTAACTCGATTAGTTTTTATAGTTGGTGGGTCACGAGCTAGATTTCAATGGGCTGTGGAGATGGTATTCAGTTGGAGATGGTGATTAGTTGTCTGGGGCTAAGATGTTCGCCATGATTGAGGCTTCGCTGATGACATTTGGCTGTAACTCCACCTGAAGTTGGGTTTTCTTCTTTTATTAGCAGTCATTTAGGTCTAAGTCATTCCTCCTGAGTGAGGCTTTTCCTGATGATATGTGGCTGTAGTTCTACCCGAACTTGGGCTTTCTTCTTTATCTGTAGTTGAGTGTAGAAGTGGTTGGGGCCCAAGCTGTTACTTCTGATTCAGGCTTTGATGATGGTGTTGGCCTTGATTTTATGATTTATTTATTTATTTATTTTATGCGGGTCCGGCTACAGTTTGGAATAGGCTATGGTTAGGTTTTAGCGGTTGAGGTTACAGTTAATTTTTGGGGGTCAGAGTTTATGGTTAGGATTAGGTTATAATTTATTTATTTTGCGTGTGTCCAGCTACAGTTTGGGATAGGTTATGGTTAGGTTTAGAGGTTGGGGTTAGGTTAAGTTTTAGAGATCAGAGGTTACGGTTAGAGCAATGGTTATGGTTAGGTTTTTAGGGATTAGGATCAGGTTATAATTTATTTATTTTGCGTGTGTCCAGCTACAGTTTGGGATAGGTTATGGTTAGGTTTAAAGGTTGGGGTTAGGCACGTTTGGTTAGGCGCATTTGGTTAGGAGTGTTCGGTTAGGAGCGTTTTGGTTAGGAGTGCTGACATATTTAGCATCTAATATCTGGATTTCTGACAGATTTTCTAAATTTTAAGGGAACAAAAAACCCAATGTGTGCTTATGCAATCAGACGTGCACCCGCTGAAATCTGTCATAAATCCATTCATAAACAATGACGTGTGAAGTTTTGTGCTTAAAACGGGCTCCGCTGCGATTTCACTATGCCTGGGGAAGCCCAATACTGAGCCCCCTTATGGAGCTCAGTTCAGGGGAAAAGTCTCTGGAAGTTTGTCACTTTGCACGAAAATAGTGCACATCACCTGGGGAAGCCCAAAGCTGAAAGCCCTTATGGAGCTCAGTTCAAGGGAAATGTCTCTGGAAGTTGGTCATTTTGTCCGAAAATAGTGCACCATGCCTGTGGAAGCCCAAAGCTGATAGCCCTTATGGTTGCCAAGTCAAGGGAAATGTCTCTGGAAGTTGGTGATTTTGCACGAAAATCATGCACCATGCATGTTGAAGCTCAATACTGAAGCCCCTTATGGAGCTCAGTTCAAGGGAAATGTCCCTGGAAGTTTGTCATTTTGTCCGAAAATCATGCACCATGTCTGTGGAAGCCCAAAGCTGAAAGCCCCTATGGTTCTCAGTTCAAGGGAAATGTCTCTGGAAGTTTGTCATTTTGTACGAAAATAGTGCACCATGCCTGTGGAAGCCCTATGCTGAAAGCCCCTCTGGTTCTCAGTGTCTCTTGGTTTTTTTTCTAAGTCCAAAATTTTTTCTAAGTCTGGTTTTCACCCCTGGGGTGCAAGAACCAGGCACTTTTCCCAATTTTGTATACGACCTGAAGTGCACCCCATCGACCACTTTCGTGCCTTGACCCTTGACTGGAAGACGTTTGCGCATGGGGTTTATCAGAGGGGTGCCATCTGGCCAATGAGCGATTGTAGGAATTGAAGGGGTCCAAGCACTTTATGATGGCGCTTATGCTGGGAGACTCCGTCCGAGAGAAGAGACCCTGAAGGTGGCTTCTAGGTCTTTCTCTAGTGCTTGGATACCCCTGGAGCTTCTGATTTTTTTTCATTTTCATCATTTTTTAAAAAAAAATTTTCTTTCATTTTTCAAAGGCCTCACTGGTGGTAACGTTGATGGGAGTGAGTCGGAGGCCCGGAGGCGAGACCGTGAAGACGGCTACTATGTCTGTTTCTCGTGGCCCTCCTGGATTACGAGTTATCTTTCTTGTGGGTTTTTTTTCTAAGTCCAAAACTTTTTCTAAGTCCGGTTTTCACATCCGGGGTGCAAGAACCAGGCACTTTTTCCATTTTGCTTTCCGACCCGAAGTGCACCCCTCTGGCCCCTTTTGCTGGATGATCCACGACTGTGTTTACGTGTTGTGATAGTTGCTCATGAGTCAAGGGACAAGGGTTTGTCCTGAGCAGTTAAACTCCCCACTGTTCTTCCGAAAAATCCTCCAGGTCCTGCACATTCTTTGCGTTTCCAGCATCTTCTGCATATTTGAGCCCTTTCCAACAGCGGCTATATGAGGTTGAGATCCGTCTTTTCACACTGAGGACAACTGAGGGACTCGTACACAACTATTACATAAGGTGCAAACATTCACTGATGCTGAAGAAGGTAACATGATACATTAAGAGCCATGGGGGTGTAAACTTTTTAACAGGTTGATCAGTGTAAATTGTTATTATTTTGTCTTCTGGGAGACATGTAACGATCTTATTTAGCTTCTGAAGGGCAGTACTAAATAAATAATAAAGCTCTTTAAACAAAATGATAACAATTTGTGAAACAAGGGACTCATAAACAACTAACACAAACCATAAAAACAGTCGTTGATCATACAGGTAACAACACACAGTTGTGTGAAATAGCTTATTCAGGACAGGACTAAATAAACAACAACATGGGATTTTTATGATCAATCTTATTTTGTTAACAGTATTAAGATTTAGCAGATTCTGCAAGGGATTGGCACCCTGTCCAGGGTGTACCCCGGCTTGTGCCCGATGGTCCCTGGGATAGGCTCCAGGTTTCCCCGTGACCCTGAAAAGGATAAAGCGGTATAGAAGATGGATGGATGGATGGATGGATGGAGATTCTGCACAGGTATAGAAACATTTGGGCATAACTGTATAAACACAGGATAGAGATTTTAAGTGGGTGACTCTATCCCTGGTCATGACGGTGGCAAGAAAAAACTCGAGGAAGAAACCTTGAGAAGAAGCAGACTCGGAAGAGTCTGGTGTAACTACCAGTTAAACGAGGCTGATGTACACCATGAACTTGATCTACAGCCATTTCCCTTAGGAACTGTGACATTTCTTTACTGAATCATTGTTTTAGGGCAGTGATTAATTGTTTTAATCCTTTTTTTTTTAGCCTTCTAGTTTTAAAAACATTTTAAAACTCTTGCAAAATATGTTAATTTAGATCACCGTTACTGAGGTTTGTAATATTTAATTGTAATTAAAACTTGATTGTAAATGGTGCACTTATATAGCGCTTTTATCCAAAGCGCTTTACACTGTGTCTCATTCACCCATTCACACACACACACTCACACACCAATGGTAGTAGAGCTGCCATGCAAGGTGCTAACTTGCCATCGGGAGCAACTTGGGGTTCAGTGTCTTGCCCAAGGACACTTCGGCATGTGGAGTCATGTGGGCCGGGAATCGAACCTCCAACCCTACGATTAGTGGACAACCCGCTCTACCACCTGAGACCCAGCCGCCAGATGTGTGGTGTAAAGGTTTAAATGCATTAAACACCAACTAAGTCCAATCTGCAACAGTCCCGCTTTAATCCTAATGATACACCCCTGTGTTTAATGCAGAACTTTAACACAAAACTAAATGTACAGGTGTTTATGAATGAACATTTAGAAACATTCATTACATTTGAACAGCCTCCATGTGAGCTTCAGCTAATAATGACAGGTGACTGAGTTTTTTTATTTTTTTAATTAGAATTTAGAACTAGAATTTAGAACTTCGAATTCCTGATCAGTAATGATTTCATTAACAATAGGAGCCTTAGACATCAGACTTATGCGCGTTGTTGTTATTCTCTGTTGACTGTGTATTTCTCTGTCTGATCATCTGCAGTTTAGGGAGGGGGGTCTTCTCTCAGTATCTTCACCAGATCACGAGATCATCATCAGAAATGAGGTGAGTAGGTTTTGTTACTCCTAGCTGTGACTCTTTAATAATAATAATAATTTAAAAAATGACTGTATGGATTCTTCTCTCTGCCTATTTGGTAAACAAGATAAAATTCTGAAGAACTTCCTTCTTCCGGAACTCAAAAAAGGTAAATGTTTATAAACATGTCTACGACTAAGCTCTGATGTTAAATAGTATAAATAAGCGTTGGTGTGATGTGTGCTTGTGATTAATTCTATGCTTGTTTAGATGGGGTGAAGCTTTATCTCCAGAAGATCAGAAAAGTTGCTTCAGATCACAGGGGCTCAGAGATTAAACTGAAAAAGGTGGAAAATTAGTTTCAAGGTCGGAACTTTGAAAGAAACATCGTACAAAGATGAGCCCGAGATGTTCGAGGAGTGGGAGCAGTTCTACCTCCCAGAACACATGTTCATGGAGGTGATTGGTGTTGTTGAGAAGTTCCCCTGTAACTCCCCCAATGATGAGCTGGTGCTGATGGTGTGTGAGGACGGGAAGGTGTTTGCTTTTGAAGGTAACAGGCTGCATCTCGTCTCTAACAACCTGGAAGAGCTGTTTAAGAATGGTCTCCAGTTTCCAGGAACCGAACAGTATTACCGTGGGCAAAGCTTTGAGGACCTGGTGAGTTCATCACGGTTTATAATTTAAATTCACAGTAAATGAACTCTTTCATGTAAAGTGTCTACACTTATGGAGAATCAATTTAAGGCTGTTTTTAAGAAAAGATGCAAAGTGTAATTTAACATAAACCAGAGGCTATTTGCTTTTCTAAACACCTCTGATAGATCTTTACAAACCTGTTACACAATACCACAGATTAAATTCTCCAGTGAGCATCTTTTTTTATTAGTTTATTTAAATTAACAATTTGATGTTTAGCAATTATAGTGAATTGTAAATAATTTCCTAATATAAAAAGGATACAATTAAATATTATTTAATTTAAAAAACCTTCTGGTGCAGATTCTTTAATTAATGCCTTTTATGTTTGTTTTATTAAAGATAAAAAATAGTTTAGTTTGTTTTTACCTCCTTAATCAGCTGCATCATGCAACAGTCTCAGGCCATATATATTTTTAACATCAACAATATCACTTCATGTTTTTTCTTAGACTAACATTACAGGAAAATATAATTTCTGCAGTTAAAACAAGTAAAATAAACTGCATGAAAAGGTTAATGTAACTTCTCAGGAGCAGGTTATTCTGTACATTCTGAAATGTGGGTTAAATATTGGGGATTAGTGAAAGATTACCATTATGTTTAAAGTAAATCAGCAAGGTTTAAGCGTGTAAAGCTTTGCTGATAGATGTTGCTTTTTCGTGTCTGTCTGTAGAGCGATGAAGATTGGGACAAGGTGAGGGAATCAAAAGAAGTGAAGGAGAAGATGAAGGCTCACCAGGAAATGCTGGAGAGTATGAAGGTCTCCTATCTCAACAACCTGGACAGAGTCATGGGGAGAGAGCGAGAAGTGGTGAGAAATACAGAGTGGTGTTTACTGAGCTGTCGCTATGGCTATCTGAGATATAAATAATTACAGGCCAGAGTACGCCTAATAAATCTTTATTCAGCATGTTTCATGTATATTTCACAACACAAAGTTCTACAAATACAAGAAACAAATCAGAAGAAAAAATGGACAATAACCTTTAATGATGCAGTTTAACTGTCTGTGATTATGATGATGATGAGCACTGTAAATACATATATGCGAATGTATTTCTCTACAGCCAATCCCTTTTACTTAGGGAAAGCCATTAGTTCCTGTTTGAAACATGCAGTAAGATTAAAATCATCTGGGTTTGGATCACATGTGTGTAATTTATTTAAGCCTTGAAGCTGACTGTAAAATCTCGCTGATGTCCCACAAGGTTCAAGTAAATAATAAAATTTTTATTAATCAGAGAATCTTGTTTTTGTTATTTGATGTGTTTCAGTTGCAGCTTAAAAATGAGCCGTTAAAAGGAGGTGTGCGCGAGTGTGTGCGCGTGCGTAATGTGTCGTTTAGAGGTGAAGAGACGGGACACAATCCCATGAGATCAGGGTGTTTATTAGGGCAAATACAAAAATCATCGTCACGGATCAAAGTGTAGCCAGTTAAAAAGATTAAACTACTGAACTGGAAAAGAAGGACCCAAATTTCAATAAAACACTAGTTTAACCTCCTGGGAAACCGCTCTACCCTGGAAATAATCTAAATTTAATCCGTAGCAATAAATAATTTCAGGACATGTGGTCATGATTCTTACAGAACAGTGAGAAGTAGTTCCTTTCTACACCTCTCTTTGGATCAAATATTTATTCATCTAACTTGTTAGAAATCTTCATCCTCAATTCTCTCTATAGCAGGAAAAAAAAAGTGTTATTTAGAGTGTGTAGTGTAATGATATAAAATATCCTATGACACTTTTTGTAATAAAGTAATATCTGTAATAAAACATACGTAGACCACACTAAGTAAAGAACATTATTAGCATTTCATCTAAAATGTCATGGCGTCAAAACTTATAGCAGTAGTCATCAGTGCAGAATTTATTTCTGATGTAAAACGGCTAAATGTTTTAAAAGGTTACTTAAAGTGGACAAGTTTAATTACTTTCCTTACCAAAGAGCTGGAAAGGTAATGTTTATCTGCATAAACATACATCTATCTCTATCTATAATGCTATGAAACAAATAAATAAATACATATACAACCATTATTAACTATTTCATCATCAATATTTAATCATTTTAATGTAGAATTAATTCCATTTTGGAAATTCACCCTGGGAGGTGGGTTTTTTCCAGGAAAATAAACAGTTCTTTATGCTGGACGTGTGCATTTTGGACAGGCGCAGGACTTAAAGCTGTTTTTAAAGCATTTCACAGAGACTGATCCTGAACTGCAGGTTTATGTCAGGTTCACTGCATCCTGTATGTATCCGTGCTTACAGAATTAGAATTGGAACCTTGGAATCATGAGCTGTTATTATTCTGAAATCCAGAATCGGAACATTCCCGAGTATAAAAGCTGATCTGCATCAACACAATCCACATTCAGATGAAAGCTGTACATTCAGTAGCTCTGACCTGCACAAAAACACTGGACACAATATGAGTAAACAGGAAGAAGAGAAGGAAATGGACAGGAAGGTGGACCCGATGTCCTGCAACATCCTCAATGAGCTGCGGTTAGAGAAGCAGCTCTGTGACGTAGTCATCATGGTGGACGGCGCCGAGTTCCACGTGCACAAGATCATCCTGTGTGGCTGCAGCCCGTAGTTCATGGCTCTCTTCAACCATGCCTGGTACCCTCCTGATAAGCTCAGGTACAGCATCCCTAACATTTCTGCCGAGATAATGGAGCTGATCGTGGAGTACGTGTATATAAGACGTGTTAACATCACGGAGAAAAACGTGTGTAAGCTGCTGATCGCTGCTGATCATCTGTTGGTGACCAGCCTGGTGAATCAATGCTGCGCGTTCCTGAAGGCTCAGCTGTGTCCAGAGAACTGCGTTAACATCTGGCATTTTGCTCACTCCTACTTCTGCGAGAAGTTGGAGCAGCAGGCCTTCCTGTTTATCTTGCACAACTTTGAGGAGATGGTGCGCCTCTCTGAGGAGTTCCTGGACCTGACGGTCGAGCAGCTGAGCGAGATCATCGAGAAGGACGAACTGATCGTGAAACGGGAGAGCGTGGTGTTCGAGGCCATCTTACAGTGGATCAAACGTGCGCCATGGAAACGGAAAGCGCACATAGGAGTGTTACTGCCCAAGGTTCGTCTGGGGCTACTGACGCACGATTACCTTATGAGCAATGTGAGCAACAACGTTTTAGTGATGGACGACGTGACATGTAAGCCGATTGTCACCAGCGTTCTGATGGGCATCGATGACCTCAACCCGAGCCTTTTTCTCAGCTCTGATCTCATGAGACGCCGCCTGCCCAGCGCCGTTCTGCTGGTCATCGGTGGCTGGACCCCAAGGGGTGTCACCAATGCCATAGAAGCGTACGATACGCAAGCGGCACGCTGGGTCACCGTCACGTGCAACGACAAGATTCCACGAGCCTCTCAAGGGGCGGTGTATCTGAACGGCTTCATGTACTGCATCGGAGGATTATACAGGATGAAATTGTCATACGGGATGAAATTGTCACGCAGTGTGAGAAGGTTTGACCCAGTCACCAGAATCTGGGCTCACGTGAGCCCCATGCACTCTCGCCGAAATGACCTGAGCGTGTGTGTGCTGGACGGTCGTATCTATGCGATAGGAGGATTTAATGGCATTGAACATCTGAATACGGTTGAGCGATATGAACCTGAGAATGATAAGTGGAGCATGATCGCGCCAATGCACGATCGAAGGAGCGAGGCAAGCGCTACAGTACTGAACGGCAAAGTGTACGTATGCGGAGGGTTTGACGGGAGTGAGCATTTGTTCACGGGGGAGTATTACAGTCCTCAGACGGGAGCGTGGACCCTCATCCCCCCCATGATGATCAGTAGGCGTGGACTGGGCGTGGTCGCATACGGAGGACAGGTTTACGCTGTCGGGGGATTTGATGGTAATAATAATCTAAGCGATGTAGAGGTGTATTATCCTCAGACCAACGTGTGGAGAAAAGGTCCAGCCATGAAAAACCAGCACAGCCACTTCGGCATTGAGGTGCTGGACGATCTCCTGTTTGTTGCTGGAGGAATTACCCACATTACGATCATGGATGAAGTGGAGTGTTTTGATGAGCAGACTTCTGAATGGCATGCAGTTGAAAACATGGGGATTTCCCGCCATTCTCTGAGCTGCTGTGTGCTGTCTGGTTTACCCAACATGGCCGAGTACACTGTGCCCCAAGACAATCCCTACAGAATCCCTCAGAGCTCACGGAGCACCAGGGGCTACCTCACACCTCCTGCCAACGTCTGAGATGTACAAATAAACCTCTCCCTTCATCAGCATCCTTTTGTTCTCGAGAATCAAATTAAACATTCTGAAGCAGTCAAACGACTGAATTTGCCTTTTGTTTACTCTCTTATGCTGCAAGCTGTTGTACTGAAACTCGTAAAACCACAACATCCCTCATGGAGACGTGCGATGGAACAGTTAACGTCCACCGTCTTGAGATCGCTCACACACACACACACACACACACACACACACACACACCTGACATCACAATGACATGGCGGCGCTCACGTGGTCAACACTAAACAGAATTCCCTTCACGTTATTTTCTACGTGATGAAACTCGACTTTGTAGACTTGTAGCTTTTGTGTCGTACGTTTAGTTTCATGAAGTAATTCCGCTGATTTTAGGCCAAAGTCACTAACGTGATAAAATCACTGTAATGGATCATTTTTTACGAGCAAAGATGAAGACAGGGGATGACGATTTACATCATTTCTCTCTGTACATCACAGAAATAATTCATGTAGATCTTATTAATATGTTTATCAAACTCAAATATGACCTTGCTCCGAGTATCCACCCTTATTTCCGAGCCGAGCCGGAACGCCTTTAGATCGGAACGCCTTTAGATCGGAACGCCGGAAAACTGGTTCTGTACTTTCAGAGCTTAAGTACAATGGAGTGCAGCATTAATACCAGCAGATCCACAGCGAGAGACTCTCGGATAATACTATAAACACACCAGGTTCAATTACACTACACTAAAACAAGAGAAAAAACATGGATTAGGAAAAAAGGACATAAAATAATGACAAAGAGTAAAGGAAAAGGAGAGCGAGAGAATGATAGAGAGAGAATATGTGGGTGTGTGAGAGAGAATGAGAGAGAGAGAGATATGAATGAGAATTAAATAGAAAGAATGAAAAGCAGAAATCAAAAGGGAAAAAAGCAAAAAGTTTGAAACAAAAAAGAAAGAAGAAAAGAAATGTAAAAAATAACAGAGAGAAAGAAAGAGCAAAAAAGGAACAATAAAAATGAAATCTGAAAGAGAAAGAAAACATGGTAGAGGAATAAAAAAGGTAGGACAACTGTTAAAGAGCAGGAGAAACCGTGGAAAAGAAGAGGAAGAGAGACAGATAAAGAAAAAAGGAAAGAGAGGAAGGAGAAAAGAGGGAGAGAGGGATGAAAGAAATGAAGAAAGAGAGATTAGCGTGTCACCTTGAAGACGTCGGTTTTGTCGGCGATTTGCTTTAACATCCCCTGTATGAGCAGCGGTCTGATCACCACGGCAACACGACCCTGGCTTGGGTTCATCGGCTGGGTGGAGCCGGCCATGCCCACCTGTTCTGCTGTCACCATGGCGACGGACTGAGTCAGACCCACCAGGTCCATGAGGAGGGAGATGGCGACGGCACGGATCTTTTTTACTACTGTGAAAGAAACCTGCGTGTGTTTAATTTGCGGGGCGACTGTGACAACGGCAAAGCGGCACATTGTGGAGAGACACTGCACTACGTGTCACAAAAGCTAAACACCCAAAAAGCAACCGAAGCCTCGTTTAGAGCTACACATTTTCTGATAAAGAAGAAGGCATTTTCAGACGGAGAAGTTTTCAAAGAAGCAATGATGATAATTGCTAACCGTGTACTTAAAGACGAGAAAAATGGAACCGATCTAATCTCCACTCTCTCCAATGTCCAACTGGGGGCATCTACGATGGCTAGACGAGTGTCGGCTATGTCCGGTAACTGTCCGGCTATGTCCGGTGAAATCAAAGAGTTCATGCAGTCCAAAGGCGAAGACATCTCCCTGCTAGAGGACACAGAGTGGACGCTCGACCTTGCAAAAAAGCGTGTTCATGAAATGGAACAGATATAATTTTGTTAGAAATGCCACAGATTTGGTCATTAGTTCAAAATGTGATAGGATAGCAGTGCTGGTGAGGAGAGAACATACATAATATCATCCTGCCATTACTTCCATTTCCCCCTAGGTGCTGGCATTGTACATGCAAATGACTGGGCTTTATTCTCAAAATATCTTTAGAGGTCAAGCATTATATGTGTAGGATTCTCATGTTAATTTGGATCTGCAGGATATTGGTCTTTGATTGAACACTACTTTATTTCTAGAATAGTAACCATGTTTTCTGCTAATAATAATAATAATGACCCATGATAAGCTTACAGAACTCAGAGAAAAAGAAATCCTCTAACTACCTGCAACAACTTGAGGAAAACGCCAAAAAGTAAGTGGAGTGTGTGTGTGTGTGTGTGTGTGTGTGTGTGTTTTAAAGAAAATGTTTTTAACTTTGTCCTAATGTTTCAGGGCCAAATACTGTAGTTTGGGTCCCCTAGGAGCAGTTTTCATTTTTCTCTGTAATGAATAAAGTATGTAATGAAAGAAACCCAGAGGAAACGTGCGCGGAGCGTAGAGGAATGGTGGAGTTAGGAAAGTCCTCAAATTCCCCCTTTTTTGTTGCATTTGTTCACTCCCATGTTACACAATTTCTGTCTGCTCACGGTTAAATATTACTATAAATTACTATAAATTATTATAAATGGCATGCCTGCTACATATTTTAGTAAAGTCAATGGAAAACTACATTTCACATAATCCTTTGTTTTAGAGTGAGTTGTAATTTGTTTTCAGTGGAGTAGTCTAAGCCACCTGCGTGAAGTTGTCCCCCACCCCCCACCAACGCAAAACGTCAGCAAAATAGTCTCAATCGTTTGTGCTGGTTTGTGCCGTAAAAATTTCGTTTGTGCTGCTTCGGTTCAGGAGATATTAAAAGAATATTCAAAGGTCATTCTGGGGTCACCCAGCCCCCCCACATGCTCCAAATTAACCCGAAATAGTCTCAATCGTTTGTGCTGGTTTGTGCCATAAAAAGTTTCGTTTGTGCTGCTTCCGTTTATAAAATATTAGGCATTGACTTATAGGTGCAAATCTCCTTCGTGTGAGCACACTTTTAGAGTCGACTTACCGAAGACTTTTTCAAGAGAAATCATATCATCATTTGTTCAATCAACAATTCTCTTTACTTCATTCAGTGGTCTCTCATGATTGAACTTTTCATTTATTTACAAGGAGAATCATCTACTACACTTCACTCCCACCACTAGGTGTGACACTTCTGTTCACGGTGTTCTTGTGGAAATTAGTGTTGTTAATATAGGAAAAGTCGACACAGTTACTAAATCAAAATTCTGGCCAGTGTAAGTACAATTTTTTAACACTGTCAGTTAGGATATTATCAGTTAACTTTAATCATAATGGTACAACATTCAAAGAGCTAAGATTGTCAATGTTTCTTGAACAGAAAACTCATTGTTAATACTAGTATGGCTAATGGAGCTATGAAATGCTAATTACAGCTGCACATGGTACCCATGTTAGTTTTTTGAATACGTTGTGCACCTAAGGGTCCACATTACCATATTGGTCCTAATATAAGATATAATATCCTTATATATTATTACTATATTTTCCTTGTATTCTGGCAAATACAGTAATACATGAAAACAAGTTTACAGTGTATGACATTTTTTGCATCAGGATTATTTCAGTGGGTAATTATGTTTTGTTTATGCCAGATGCCCAAGAAAGCAGCGGTCAACAGGGATTCAATTTTCACAGTCCTCTGTTCATCAAAAGAGGCCATCGTCCAAAATGGCAACATAGCTACTCCTAATCAGAGCATCTGGACAGAGCTTAGTGAGCAGCTAGAAAACAAGGTCACTGCAAAGGCTCTATACACGTTTGTTAAATTGAACAGACACAACATCTGGACTGCTTTAGGGTTTATTTATGAAAGTGATCATCAAACAAGTGGCAGTAGTGATGACACTGATTTTGAGCCAGGTCCCTTTCCCCAAGACCAAAAGATTGCTGGACTTTTGATCTTCAAGTTTCATTTCAGAAATGGATTGAATTCATGCCGAAACAGTTAAATATAAAAACAAGTTCTCTAAAACACAAAAAAGGGGAATACACAATTTTGAAGCCTGGCATCTGGACACATGTGATAAATCATCACATTTGGGAAGAAGCGAGAAGCCCCTGCACATTTGTCTTTAAAAAGGCCAAGGTCTATCCATCAGTAACAGAGAAATTCCTAGAAATCAGAGGCAATTGTAAGGAATGTCATGGCCACATTCACATAAAATGTGACAGAGAGCCTGAAATGAACAGCCCAGTGGTGCTCAATTGTTGAATTAAAAACACAGATGACTCCCTCCACACTGGATGTTCGAAGCATCCGATATATGGTAACTTGTGTGTACAGATAGCCAAAGAACTGTGTGAGGGTAGAATGGAACCCCATGTATGGAGGGCATCAGAGGCAACAAAGCTGATGGATTTTGGAGATCCTTTGCCAAGCCATCTTCCTAATTTGGCCACCCTGCGCAAAGCAAAGCAAGGGAGAAATGATTTAGAATTAGGTGACAAGGATCCTATTTTGTCACTGCAGATGTCAAAATATAGTGCACCTCACAGTGGTAGCATTAAAGACATTGGACTGGACAAGTTCTTCTGTCACTACTGGAGTCAAACACAAATGTTTATGTACAAGTCATTATCAAAGAATTCTACTAACCCCACTGTGAGTTTTGATGCAACTGGCTCAGTGGTGAGGAAACTACAGAGACCAAGTGGCATGTCTGGCCATATCTTCTTATATCAGGGTGTTCTGGCAGGGGATGAGAGTTCAAGTGTCCCAGTGGTGCAAATGCTGTTAGAGAGACACGATGTTAATGCAATAACACATTGGCTGACAGAATGGATACGTGCAGGTGCACCAATTCCAAAAGAGGTTGTGAGTGACTTTTCTCTGGCTTTGCTTGGAGCTCTGGTCAAGGCTTTTACTCCTCATCCTGTTCTGAAGACCTACATCAATGAGTGTTGTGGTGTCTTACTCGGTAAAGTGTCAGCAAAAGTGCCACCTTGTTTTGTTCGGGTTGATGTTGCACACTGCATCAAGATGATCTGCCAGTGGGACTGCTTGAAGAAAAAAAATCGCATCGTATTAATTTCTTTGTGAGGTCAATGGCACAGCTTCTCAAGTCACAATCCATGGACAATGCAAGTGAGCTACTACACAGTATTACTGTTGTGGCTCTCAGCGAAGCAGAGGGCAATGATAGCTCTGGAGCCCCCCTTATATCAGAAAGATGCAAGAAATACCTGAAAGCCCAAATTGCAGAAGAGTGTGTAATCATTCCAGATGTAGAGGGTGAGGACCTGGAAGAAGTGCATCCATTTGACCAAACACAGACAGACTTATGGCAGTGGGTGACAGACATATGTGAGGAGAGCAGGTCACTTGCCATGGTTAATGGTGATCATGATAATATGCACTTCCTCCCTGAGATTATTCCCAATATAATCTGGCTTGCAAGTTACTTACCACCCTGGACAGGAGTAATGATCCCTCACTTCTGAAGCACCAACATCACCGCAAGTTCAGCCAATGTTGAAGCAGAGTTCAAAAACATCAAACGTGGGCTCTTCAAGCATGAAAACTTGCCTATTCGGGTGGATCGATTCATTGCTCGACATTTGTCCTTTGTTGAGGGAAATATGCGGATTTTTTCTGCAAAACAAAAAGGTGAAGAAGATGCAGCTGTTGCAACAGTGATCATCACAGGAGCCAATCCACTACCCACCACAACTTGCAGTGTAGACAGAAAAGCAGAAATGGATGCTTCCTGTTCTGGGAAGTCTGACACTGTCACAAACATCCATCCAACAGATGAAGACGCAGTTGAAAACTGGAGAGGCCTAGCGGTTCCACCCAAAAAGAGGAAAAGGAAGTCATACCTCTCTCCTTGTCCTGAATGGCTCCATGCAGATCCATCTGTGAGGGGGAAAAGAGTGAAAGTGGAACAATTGAAAAATGGAAATAATCAACAGCCTGTTAAACTCAGGAAATCAAGGCTCTCTGTGCTGAACACGTGTGCATTTGATGCTTTTTGTCAATGCTTATGTTGTGCTTTCTGCGACAGTGTAACTTTTGGAAATATTGTTTGCGGTGAGGACTCAAACAACCTCCTCCAGCTAGTGAAAACAATCAGCACAAAGGGTCTGAATGCACAGGTCTACATACAGAGGGCAGAGCTGCTGAGTGGAATATTTAAAGCTGTCCGATTGAAGTCTGGTGCTCTCCAAATCGATGCACAGTGCCACATCTCCACCATCACTGAAGAGTCAATGACACAATGCGCATGTGTTTCCTTCACACAACAGTGCTCCTCACAGTATTGCAGTCTCAGCACAGAAGTCACAAGGAAAATTCCTTTTGTTTGTACTTCTGTTGCTGTACTGCAGGCTTCTGGCATGGCACATCTTCAGACCGCGGTGGAAGAAGGCCTTAACCTTCCGGAGTCCCCCTGCCTCAGGCCAATCCAAAGTCTGTCACAGTGTCCCTCTGCATTCAAGACAGACTCTACCTCAGGAAAAGTGCTCTGTGTAGGGAAAGTTTCTCACAGTTACAGTCTGGGAGAACTTCTGTGGATTGACACTGACCTGGGAAGCACCTCCACAGAATTTTCTTTGTGTGAATTTCCCTCCAATCTGATGCTCCAAGGAGAGAGATTTACTTTAAGGGCAGTCATTGCTTTCAGAGGAGGCTTAACCCAGGATGCTCTTGGACATTATGTGGCCTACTGCAGGAGGTCTCCATGTGTCTGGGAGATGTATGATGACCTGAGAAGTGGAGTGACAGGAATGTCAGAAAAAAACAAAATATGCCCACATGCTGTGTTATACACAAAAGACTGAATGCATTGTTTAAATTTAAATACTTTCACAAATTCAAGTATTTTTGTTCTAAGTGTTTTTAAGTTGAAGTTTTTAAAGGTCCATTATTTGCGTCAAAGGATGTTTGATAGTTCACAGTAATTCAATTTCACAAGTAAAATCATTTTGGCTTAAATCTTAATTTATTGAGTCATTTAAGTCATTAAATTTCCACACACACACACATACGTACATACATACATACACATATACGTACATACATACATACATACAAACATATATACACACACACACACACTTGGCCTATGTATGTATAAACAGAGCTACAGCAAACAGATTATGGTGCGTGTATTTATTTATGACAATGTTAATATTACGACTGTTATTCTCATAACAACATATACAGAAACAAGTAAAAACACTTATCTTGGAGTTCGTGTTACATTTCACACATCCTGTGATCCGCTGTCTCTTAAAAGTTGAAAACGCACAGTGGATAGGTAACAATTACGTGAATGCGACTATTTAATGTGATTTGTCGTTTGGATTTTACCTTGTTACTTCAACTGTATTGTTAAAATAAAAAAAGACAGTCGGCACAAACCGGCACAAACGATTGAGACTATTTCGGGTTAATTTGGAGCATGTGTGGGGCTGGTGATGTCATCTCATAGAACTTAATGCCTAATATGCGTACACTGCGCTCCTCACAGTGTAATCTGTTAACTGTTCCACAAACACACCTAAAATCTATGGGTGACAGGGGTTTTTCTGTCTATGCTCCTTCACTTTGGAACTCTCTTCCTCCTGAACTCAGGGAAGCCCAGACTTTTGGCATTTTTAAAGCTCTTCTCAAGACACACTTTTTTAAACTTGCATTCGACTGCTGATGTCTTTTTAGATTGTTTTATAATTATTTTTATTATTAATGTTGTTGTTGTTTTTGTTCTTATTAACTTTTATTTGTTTTATTTTTCTGTGGACTGTGATTTTATGTACAGCACTTTGAGAAGCTGCTTTAAAGGCGCTTTATAAAATAAAGTTTATTATTATTATTGTTATTATTAATATATTATAAACGGAAGCAGCACAAACGATTGAGACGATTTTGAATGAACTTGGAGCATGGGGGTTGACCCCAGAATGACCTATAAATATTCTTTTAATATCTCCAAATCCGAAGCAGCACAAACGAGCCTATTTGGAGTGAACTCGGAGCATGTGTGGGGCTGGTGACGTCACCGCACCATAATTAAATGCCTAATATTTTAAAAACGAAAGAAGCACAAACGAAACTTTTATCAGCACAAAGCAGCACAAACGATTGAGACTATTTCGGGTTAATTTGGAGCATGGGGGGCTGGGTGACCCCAGAATGACCTTTGAATATTCTTTTAATATCTCCTGAACCGAAGCAGCACAAACCAGTACAAACTATTGAGACTATTTTGCTGACGTTTTGTGTTGGGGGGGGGGGGCAACTTCACGCAGGTGTCTAAGCCAATACGTTTCCTGGTTAATTACACTCGTAGCCAATCAGAGATCACCTCTCTTGGGGAGTGGAGAAAAGGGAGGAGGGGTGAAGTGGACTTGGAGGGAATGACACGCGGGAGCAGAGCGGGAAAAGGAAATGGAGTTTTAACGCTGAGGTGATGATGTTTGTAGACTAAAGTACTGCTACAGTAGTGGCGCAAATATCATTTTGTTCAGCGAAGAATCGTGTGCAACTCGCAGTTTGGTAACTTTGTGAACCGTAGGTTTAAGTGAAGTGCAGCTAGGTTATCTACGTTTGTTGTTTTGCACTAGCTTGAAAAAGGCTAAGTATAAACTGTAACCCGTGGACGTTTAAGCTAACGTTGTTGTGAGAGACGGACAGCTGTAACCGCCAGCCGCAGTTTTCACCGTGGAACTGAAGGGACAAGGACTGTGGAGAACTGTGCTAAGTAGCGCGGTAACTACGCCTGTGTAAGAAGGGACTCTACCGCCGAACCTGCATCGCTGAATCGACTCTTACCTGCTGGACCCTCTGCAGCGGATTCATTCACTCAGCTCGTTTCCAAGTCAGATAATTCTTAATAATTAAACTATTGTACAGTTTTTTTGCTGTCATTGACTTGAAAAATTGTAAAATATTTAACAGTTTAAAGTGTGTAAAGATTAAAAGGCTAAAATCTATGTTAAAATATAAAAATGTTGCTACCATATTCAAGTTGGTTGCTAACCTAACCCAGGTGGTTGCTAGGGTGTTACTAGGTGGTTACTAGCATATTCAACTAGGTTGCTAGGAGATTGTTGTGCTAACCCAGTTGGATGCTAGGGGGTTGCTCTCATTCCAGTTGGTTGCTAGGTTGTTGCTAGGTTATTGCTATGCTAACCAAGTTGGTTGCTATAGTGTTTCTAGGAGGTTTCAATATGATCTTAGGCAGTTATTCGGTTGTAGTTCGTTGATTGCTAAGGAAACTCAGCCGGTTGCTAGGGTGTTAATTGTTTGCTATCATAATCCAGCCGTTTGCTAGGGTTTTTTTTTTTTCGGTGGAGCAATGCGGTTTTAATTGTATTCAGTATATCTGAACTAAATATATATTTAAAAAAAAAAAAAAAAAAAAAAAAAAAAATATATATATATATATATATATATATATATATATATATATATATATATTTTCAGGATTTAAAATTTTAAACGTATCTCTATTCCATTCTTTCCCAAAAGCACAAATTCCTAATCCCATACAGGATCTACATTTGTGCTGAGTTTTTGGCTCTACATCAGTTTGTGAACTTTTTGAATAAAATAATGGTAATAAGAGGGAGGAAGATTATGAAGCCCACAACAGGGGCTTTGTCTGTTACATGTCCACATTGGAGGCATGGATGATGCAGACCCTTCATGTACATTATAATACAGTGGGGTCTGAGCACTACTGAAAATGCTTCTATTTTGCATTACTTTCTAATACAACAGTTTTCATTACAAATTATTTTATTCACACAAAATTGAGTGAAAAGTAGAATCTTCAAAATATTTCCATGAATTTGAGTTTCGTAGTATTTAGTACGTCCCCTTTTTGCTTTAATGACAGTGTGCACTCGACCTGGCCTGGACTCTTGAGTATTAAATATCCAAGATATTGAACATTTGACATTCTTTGCTTTAAATATCAAAAAATTCTAAAACCTTCTGTTTGTTTCCACTTTTAAATTTTAAAAATGACAGATGTGGTCTCAGACTTTTGGGCCCCACTTTATGTTGCTGTGTCATGAAGAAACCTTTTGTGTGTGTGTGTGTGTGTGTGTGTGTGTGTGTGTGTGTGTTTTTGTGTGTAGCTGGAGCTGCTCAGACACACATTGGAGACTCTGTGGATGAAGCTGAACTTGGGTCGCTCTGTACTTTGCCTGTGAGTGGTGATGTACAGTATAAAGAGCATTAAGTGATGCTGTTTATGTTAGGGTTGTCAAAGCTGCAGACTGCCATAATGTAGTAAATGAACTGCAGGTTGGTCAGGAGCCTAAAAAGAGTGTAATTGGCCCTGCTGTCTGGGTGGGAAGGATGTAATGTTGTATAAGCAGCAGCAGATTGAAAAGATCTGTGGTAACAGAGCTGCACATGTCTCAGAGGAAGCAGGCATTAGCCCGGCTGTTGTCCGATAGCAACTAGCAAGTGGATGAGAATTGGAAAGGGGGACAAAGACTAACTTAAATATCAAAATCAAAGGTCAACTTTTAAAGTTTTTCAGCTCCTCATTCATAAAGGGATCAGCTACCTGTTTAAACACATCACTAAATGTGTTTAACATTCACCTATCTAACTATTCACTTTGTAATGGTGGCAGTCAAACCTATTGTTTTATTTTCATTATTTACACACACTGTTACAGGAAAGAAGACAGACGGTCCAGGACCCCATGTTTTCTTTTGGCTCTAGTTTCCAGTAACACTAGTGCGGTTAGTCTGAGATGAACGATTACCGTTGTTTTGTGTGCTCTAGTAAACAGCAGGGCAGCTCGGACGAGTGGACAATGTGTCATACAATGTGTCGGATTCTGGAAGCAGCTGAAGGACTCTGTTTCCCCTCCCACCTGGTGAGAGGAACCTCCTCTTTCAGTCCTCACATTCCCAATTTTAGACAAAGGTGATACCTGTTAATATTTATATACCGTAGACACATGTTTGTATGTGATATGGTGTGAAAATATTTAGGTTATTCTACACTTTTGAGTGTGCTGGGTGTACGCTGTCTACCTCACAACACTTTCTGGCTGTATGTGGACCATGGCTTTCTACACCTCACTGAGCCTTTTGTGTCACGCCTTATGACAGGTGATGGTTACTACTACACATGCACTCAGAAAACATATATGAATGATTATGAAAGTTTTGGCAAAGAGTACTGTTTTTCTCACTGTGAATCTCTGCCTTAATGAGACCATTTTGTTTTCCTCACGAAAAAGGAAAACCAGTTACTCTTCTACTTCATTGTAAACACGGAAGATACTAAGTCACTGTGAATAAGACTTAAAAAATAAAATTCATAAGGTCCTCTTGATATCGAAAATTTCTGGTACTGGGAGAAAGCACAGTGTTTGAAGGTATACACTTAAAAAGTTATAAAGTAGGAGTTATATTCTGCTTTGATCTCACAGACCATTATAGAAGACCATTAGGATATGCACAAATCAGCATCATATCATCAAAGCGGTGCAGTTAAGGAGCAGGATACATTGCAGGCAAACTTTTTATTAATGTCAAAAGAAAAGCTTGTGTTTACTGTCTTTGGATCCCTTCTCGCTATAGTTCTGATTAACTTGTTCTTCATTCTCTTTTGCAGATCTAGATAACAATGGCAACGAAGAGCTGAAATTCAGTGTCCTGAAAAGACTTCGTGAGGTAATGTTTACCGCCGTGTGCTTAGCTAGCACACTAGCCAACAAGCTCCAAAGCAAAAACGTGTAGAAATGTCAGCAGACTTTTCAGAGTGACATCACTTTTATTTTATTTTTTTATTTTTAAGCAAGTCACAAACAGTGCATGGTGTATTTTGGGATTGTGTACCTATTTCTAGTGGCACAGCACCTGTGGAAAGCTGCAAAATAATCGCTGTGGCACTTACAGAGGCTGTGTGCGTACTGTCGTCTCGTTCGTCTCGTCGCCTATCACAAAGCAGCGACCAGTTTCGCGTTAACTTTGCTGTATTTTACCACTTAAAATGTTGAGAATTTATAATAGAAACATGAAATACATGTTCATGTATAAATAGAAATATTATAAAAGAGGGGTGGATTGCACAAAATAAACAGCTTGCCTAACTGTTTACAGTCCTAGATGTAGATCAGGATTATCTCAATTGTAGTTCAGCCAGTCTCCTAGTTGTCCTTCTTTTTTTTGAAAGAAATAAAGGTGTCAGTTGCTTTTTTCACATACAAACTAAATCCGCTAGATGCAAACTAGATCACTCACTGTCACAAAGTGGCATATGTGTCTGTGCATATTTATTTACCTAATAAGATTTAAAAGAAAAAAAACCCAGTCACTATCTTCTGTTTCTATTGCAAACAATGAAGTGCAACAAGAAATCACAGGACGATACCCCCTTACAAATCAGTCTTTCGACGGAGGTCAAATGGTCTGTACTTTTAAACCAAGGTGTTTACAAGACTGATTGATGATTTTGTTTCAGTGCCTGGCCCAGAGAGTGTGTCAGCTTTGGGATCATCCAATCAGCCCAGCCTGCATCACCAGACAGTGTGTGAGAAGACTATTGGAGAAATACACAAAGGCCAAGGTGAGTCTAGAGATACTCTGATTCAGTTATTCAGTCTGGTCATGATTTCAGTAGTCCAGGAAAAAAAAGTGTGTGTATGTTGCCCAAGTTCTGATTTGCACCTCATTTTCAATGTACTTAACAGGTTCCTACGTTACCCACAATGCCCGTCGAATTCGAAGCATGTGGATCTCTCATAATCGATGCAGTCAGTGTAATCGTGTGTGTGTGTGTGTGTGTGTGTGTGTGACCCTGAAGTGATGGCAGCCTTCCAGGATGTGGCTCAGAATCCAGCCAACATCTCCAAATACCAGGGCAACCCAAAGATCATGGCTCTCACCAACAAACTGAGCTCCAAGTTCAGCAACCCGCAGGCCTAGGCAGCCGAAGGACACGTGTTTAGTGATGAGGTCAATGCTCTGAAATAGCGCTTACTGCCCCTCTCTCTCTGTCTCTCTCTCTTGCTTACATGATGTATTTCTTCCTCTGCACTAATACGGGTGGTGACTGGATGGAGGTGAGAGAAACATGTAGTAAATGCTTTTTAACTCGCACTCTAGATAGATTTCAGGAATATTAGAGAGCATTGGAACACCACCATGAAGGAGTTAGGCATAGGGAACAGCTTATCAGTGTAAACCATTAAAGGGGAAAAAAGAAAGGGGGAGAACACACGGTCTCAGTTTAACACTTCCTGGAACAGTCCTGAATCGCACTGTAAACAGAACCGGGCTGCGATTGGTGTTTGAAATGGTCCAGTCACTGCCTTTGATACTGAACCTGACTGATTTTAACGTCTTTTCACCCTGACTGTGTACCAATCTTTTACCGCACTTAACCCAAGCTGACACGGAGATTATTCTAAAAGAGTTAAACTGACCATCAGTCCATCCAGTCAGGTCTTAACTAAAGTTTTCTGGATTGTTGTTGGGTTTTTTCTGTTCTACTCTGTGAACAAAACAGGAAAATCACATGGCAAAATGGTTTTGTTTTTTTTTGTTTTTTTTTCCCCTTGCCCCCTTGATCCAGGAGCATTTATTTCGATCTCTGAACGACGATTTCAATCAAAGGTTTTGGTTGTTGCAGCTCTGATGCCTTGTGGGTTTTTAATATTGAAGGTGAATGCATCATGAACCAAAATCAGCCATGCTGTGTTCATATAAAACAGTGGTTCTCAACCAGGGGGGCATGGAGAGATGGGAAGGAGGGGGTGTTAATTTAAAAACAAAAAAAACACAGACTGGGCATCATTTGGGTACTTAATGTATTTTATTGCTTTTCAAATAGAATGATATATTTTATATAGAATGGATAATCATTATACCTTTTTTCCTCCAATATAGGGTGTGCCACATGATGGGGAAGGCTAAGGCACTGATGTAAAAGATCCATAAGACACTACTGCTTTAATACGCTTTAATAACTTTAATAAATTGGATATATGAAAGATTAGATTTAAAAAGAAGAAAATAGCATATGAGTGTAGAATCAGTAACTTGTTACTGTAAGAATGGAGTCACACTCTGATGGAATTGAACGTTATTTTATTCCTCAACGTAGACAATAATCAAGTAACGTGTGTTGCTGTTGGTGTACCAATGCAGAGCGACTGTTTCTAGCCTGAAGTTGAGTATTTTCCCATAACAGCATGGACCAAAGTGTTTTACTCTTCTTAATTTCTCAATAATTACATTTTATTTATTAACTCCAGACACAGGATCCCTTTTATAGTCAGTTTATAGTTATTTGATAGTTATCAAAATATGTTAGTTCCATAGTTTAGTTGGTCGAAGTCAATGAACTGTTACTATAGAAACAACTTTTTTTTAAAAAAAGTAGTTTATTCATTTTAAAAGAAAAGGAGAATCTTGTGTATTGCAGCAATCACACATCCTCAAATGTCCATGAACTCCTGGCCAGAGGACACGTGTTGCTCTCTTCTAGCCAGTGGGCGATACAGTGGAAGTGAAATCTATGCTGAACATGAACAAACACACACACACAGTATTAAGGCACCACAACCTGTACAATGATGCATATTGACTTGTATTCTATTACATCCAAATCACTGAGGTATAGAAATGCAGTGAAGAGAAGGACAATGTGTGTGTATATGTCTTATGTTACACACTCCCCTGGACACTGGGCACTCCTCAGGTCTGACAGCAGGCTCTTTGGCCTCACATTCTCCACCTGCGCGCACACACAAAACACACAGACACGTCAAACAGTAAGCGGGAACTGGCTGCAGGCAGAAACTAAAGTTGTGAGCATGGAAGTGAAGAAATGTTGGACCACATGCTCCGTAACATTAGTCGACACAATCAGTTGAATTTGTTGCTCTACCACAACATCACCATTTTTGCTGCAAAATCTGTAAAGACTAGAAAAAGACCAGGTTATTTATTAGCCCATGCCCATGATCACCTCAGATTCCTGTTCTGCTTTTGTAGCTCATCCACCTCAAGGTTTGATCTTTTGCGCATACCGAGATGGTTTTCTGCTCACCGCGTTTATAAAGAGTGATTATACGAGTGACTAGATCCTTCCTGGCAGCTCAAACCTATCTGCCCATTTTCCTCTGATCTCTCTCTCATCGACAAGGTGTTTCCACCCACAGAACTGCAATATTTTGATCTTCATCTAAGTCGTTGGTATTGACAAATATAATGTGTGTAAAATAACACAAAATAAATTCTGATCCCTCATGTCTTTATAAAGTAGACGGTTAGTGTATCGCATCACTAACACAGAGGCGCATGGATAATTTTGTTCTTTTTGGGCTCTTCACACCTGGATAGCAACGAAGAACCACATCATTGGCTATCTGTTAGAGCTATCTGACCTCCGACCTCCTTGTTAGATACATGATCTCAACACCACTGAGCTAATCAACTGCACTTAATATAAAGGTGATGGTGTGTACACTTAATGTTTCTGTTTTCAGGTGAATGAGGAAACACTCACGCATGCCAGTGATGCTGCTTAAACAAATGGAACATTTCTCCACCTCAGGTTCCTTAGACCCCTAGAACAGAGTGAGAGATGTGTGTTAGCGATAAAACAAACAAACACACACACAAAGAAAGTCTTGATGGTCTGAATGCCATAAAATGTAAATATATACACACACCAATTATGTATAATTAAATAAATATTTTGAGACGGTTAAGCATGTAGGTTTAAAATAACCCCAGAAGAAATCTCAAAACGCACTGCAGGAAACATTATTCCATAATACTTTTTGTCCAATAAACATCATAACTCCAACAAGTCCGAGAAAATTCTAGTTGTTTAGATTTAAAAATAGGATTATCGATAAAACTCAGATATATTATCAAAACGGCATACATAGTTTATATAACTGAGATTATAATTTATATAATTATAGTTTATATATATATATATATATATATATATATATATATATATATATATATATATATATATATATAGTTTAGTATTATAGTTTAGTATTATATTATAGTTTATATAACTGAGAACTGTTTATATAAACACACCGCCGCTCACTTCACCTCTAATATAATCATTTAATATACAGTATTTTAATATACTTTATTTTTATGGTCAGTATCTTTCTACTTCAGTAGGCGTCGCACTTCCACCACTGTGTGTTCCGCTCGTGTTTACCTCCATCTGAGTCCCTAGGTAGAAACGTTTATCTCCAACGGAGTCCCTAGATCCAACTAGTGTCTATTTTTGAGCAACCGATGATGTTTAAACGAACGTTCCTCCGTGTCGTTTTTAGATTGTTTGGGTTTAAACTGGGTATAAAGTTGGATTGATGTTGGACGTTCGATATTGACAGATAAGCGGAAATTAATGGACCATCTGTAAAGTTACATATGACATTGTTAAACATGTTTCTAACTTCAATAGCATTTGAATTGAATGACTTACAGTCATATAACCAACTGTAAAGTGTTCATGTAGGTGTCTGGTATGAGAAACACCTTTCAGATTTCTGATATTTATTAAAATAAACTATTAAATCATATATAAATATTGACATATTTTATTACTGAATAGGCTCATACACAAAATATACCATTATTTAAAGCTCAATACCATTTGCAGGGAATGATGTAAAGTCACACATCCAACTGTACAGTGTTCATCTAGGTGTCATGTATGAGAAACACCTTTTAGATTTTTGATATTTAACCCTACAATGCATGAACCAAAAAAAAACCTTCACGAATGCATAAAGGGGGTCAAAATGTACTTTATTGAATGGTTTTATTCAAAAAATAGATGTCCTATTAATGAATGTATGTATGTATTTATTTATTTATTTATGTCTGTCTGTATGTATGTATGTATGTATGTATGTATGTATGTATGTATTTATTTTTTTCCATATGTAAATGTTACTCAACAGACAAGGTCATTCAATCCATGACGGATGCATGACAGAGATTTATCTATTGCTTATTCAGGTTTAATTTGGATTGTAACCTTTAAAACTGTTTGCATATGTATATTCCTCATTGTTTGCCAATGCATTATGTTATGCTCATCTGTGTCCTCCCATGACACTGTGGTAAGCTTTTCTTCTCTTAATGAGAATTTTACTAAATCTATCAGATATTATAAATTGATTTTGTAAATTAGGGAATAGGCTTTGCAAATGTTGTAACATAAACCTTTTATCTTTTCTCATGAGTGATGATACGGTCACTACATATGTTTGAATGTGTGTAGATGTAAATAAACCTGATAACATTTTTTGCAAACATTAATCCAATGAGCTGTTCATCTCAGGCAGAGAATGGTTTTATAAACACGCAAGAAGGTGAAAGTGAGGAAAGTGATGTAAGTGGAGACTCACAGATGGAGGTGGAGGGTGCTTACTCCTTCACTGGAATTCAGTCGTTTTTAAACAGGACAAAAGGCATGAGATCAGTTAAAGTTGATGAGTTTTTCAGATTTAAAATTGTTCCTTAACTCTGTTAGACTGTTTATGAACAACACAGAACGCACCGGCCAACCAACCTTCACCGACCAAGAAGTGTTTCGTCTTAAAAAACTGATAAAAGTTAGAGAGCAAATAGTGGAAGTGTTACGACACGGCGAAATCGGCGCGGCAGCTCACAAAGTGTAGTGCCGCCCAGGGACGTGGCGGAGGAGGACAACACTTCCTAGTCATACCCGCGCTCGAGTTCGCCGGAGTTCTAATTACGAACACCTGTAAACACCTAAGGTTATATAAGGGCCTCCCTAGCATGAGCTGCTTGCGAAGTAACCGCTCAGCAGCCTCGTCTCTGTTTGTTTACCAAGCCGATTTCATTATAAGTGTTTTCCCTGGTGCTCGACTTCACGCTCGTCTCTCACAACGCTTTTGCCTATATCCCTGATATACAGCGTACCTGCTCTGTCCCGATTCGATTCTCGTCCTGTGTTCAGTCACACGCCATCTCTCCGCTCGCCCGCGCTTGTCTCCGTCTACGCTTCTTAACAGGAAGATGGTTAAGTGTCTCACATTTTGCTTTTCCCTATTTTGTGCTGACCTCACGATTTTGTCCGAATACAGCTTAACATTTGCTATGTGTGACATAACGCTGGGATCTTTAAACATTAATGGTGCTAGAGAGGATGTGAAGAGAGCGTCCCTTTTCAGCTTGTTTAAGGTCAAGAAGCTAAATGTCATCTTCTTACAAGAAACACATAGCACAGCTGATAATGAAACTGCATGGAAGAAGGAATGGGATGGGGAAATATTTCTCAGTCATAAGAGCAGTAACAGCGGTGGAGTTGGCATCTTGTTTTCTAGAGACTTTTTACCCATCTCTTGTGTGACTGAGGAAATCATTGAGGGTCGTTTATTAAAAATACAAGCTGTATTTGAAAATGTCAAATTGATCTTTATGAATGTATATGCTCCAACTGAAAGGGTGGGTTTCTTAAATATTTTAAATACTGTTATTAGTAATTGTGGTGATGATGGATACATGTTCCTGGGTGGTGATTTTAACTGCACTGCAAACGCAATGTTAGATAGAAACCACCCAGAGCCACATGGAGCTAGCAAGGCATGTCTGGTTAAATTAATCGAGGAGAATGATCTATGTGATGTTTGGAGGCTCTTCCACACTACTCAGTGTCAATATACTTGGGCTCATGTAAAAGATCATTCTTTGTCTTTGGCCAGGCTTGGTGGATTTTACTGCTTCACACATCAAAGCAACATACTGAGAAGCTGTTTAATACACCTAGTTGGTATTTCAGACCATTACCTTGTACAAGTTTCCATCTTTATCAAGGATGTGAAATGTAATAGCGCCTACTGGCATTTTAATGTGTCTGCTGTCTGATAATGTTTTTAAGGATGCTCTCATGTATTTTTGGAGAAGTTGTACAAAAACAAAATCTGAATACACTTCTCTACAACAGTGGTGGGACATAGGGAAGGGAAAGATCAAACAGCTGTGCCTACAATACGCTCTCAATGTCACAAGGGACACGATGAGGTCTATGAAAGATTTGGACAGTGAAATAGTGAAGCTGCAGGATTTGGCAGACTCCACTAGAAAAGGAGAACACTTTAAAATTCTCCAGAGGAAAAAATCAGCTCTATCTAACCTGTTGGGTTTTTCTGCCCAAGGTGCTCTGGTTCGCTCTCGTCATCAAAACGTTGTCAAAATGATGCACCCTCTCACTTTTTCTTCGGCCTTGAACGCAGGAATGGACAGAGGAAGCTCATGCACTCTCTGCGGTCCAGCACCGGGCAGCCGCTACAGGAGTCTGCGGAGATCCGTAAATGTGCAGTTGCTTTTTACGAGACGCTTTTCAGGAAAGAGTTCCAAGAGAAACCAGAGGTGGCGCAGTCCTTTTATGAGGGTTTACCCAAGGTCTGCGAGGACGTTAATGCAGAGCTGGAAGCTCAAATCTCTGCTGACGAGCTACTTTCTGCATTGCAGAGCCTAGAGAGCGGTAAGGCACCCGGTATTGATGGTCTTCCTGTGGACTTTTATAAAGTGTTCTGGCCTGTGATCGGAAAAGATCTACTGTTTGTTCTCAGAGCCAGTTTGAACAAAGGACAACTACCACTGAGCTGCAGGAGAGCAATCCTTACTCTTCTCCCTAAAAAAGGAGATTTACAGGAGATCAAAAACTGGCGACCAGTGGCTCTTCTCAGTCCTGACTACAAACTTTTATCAAAGGTGTTGGCCATGAGGCTGAGAAACGTTATGGAGCATGTCGTTCATGTTGATCAGACTTATTGTATACCCAACAGGTTGATATCTGATAACATCATCCTAATTCGTGATGTTTTGGACCTCTCCAAATCATTGGGCTGTGAAATCTGCTTGATTTCTTTAGATCAGGAAAAGGTCTTTGACAGAGTTGAACATCAGTATTTGTGGCAGACGCTAGACACGTTCGGGTTCAGCTGTGGTTTTATAAACATGGTGCGAGTCTTGGACAGTGACATTGAGAGTATTTTAAAGATCAACGGTGGTTTAAGAGCTCCATTTAAGGTTCAGAGAGGAGTCAGACAAGGCTGTTCATTATCTGGCATGCTGTACTCCTTGGCCATAGAGCCTCTCCTACACAGATTAAGATGGTCTCTTTCAGGTGTAAACCTTCCTGGATGTGAAACAGTTTTTAAAGTATCTGCTTATGCTGACGATGTCGTTATCACCGAGAAACAAGAAGATATTGATACCTGCTGGCTCAAATTTAGCCTATTACCTGGAGACACTTAAATTCAACATAGAAGCAAATACTCACATCTGCAAACCCAGTTGGAGAAAGAAAAATAAGACACCAGCCGTGAGTGAGAAGAAGCAAGGTTCCAGATTTATTGGTTCCGTTCCACCACACGAGATCCACACCGATGAGAATATATTTTAGAAAGACTATCAATACCAATTGGGTTTAAAAAAAAAAAAAAAGCTCATCTACATTACCATGATGTTTAAAAAAAAAAGGCTCATCAAATTTACCATGATGTTTTGAAAGAGGCTTATCAAATTTACCAGTAGGATTGAAAGTGGGAGAAAGAGAAAACAATTTTGAGAGACCTTGGTCTCACGGTGGGGGGGACCTCAGATACCCTTATAAATGATTCCTCATGGTTCTCTCTTAAAATTAAGGCCCTCGTCTACACCACGCCTGACCCTTCCTCGTGAGACAAGAATCTTCACCATCTGAATTATGAGTAAGTTTCTTTTACATTTTTCTGTATTTCTGGTTTATAATTTCCTTTCATATTTGTTCTATATCTCTATTTTATATATGGTTATACTGCTTGCAAGTGGTTTACTGTACTCCCTACTTCATAATATCATTATTATCCTTCTAATATCCTACATACCCTACTACTCCTTATATTATTCTTATAATATCTTAATACTCCTTTTTATTATTCTTATAAAGTTATAATGTGTGTGCATTGGGGCCTTCTTGGTGTGTGTTTGCACGCCCGTCCTTGACTGTGTAAGAGTGTGTGTTAGCTATGTGTGTGCGTTTCCTTAACTCTCTTTCTCTGTGACTAATAAACCATAGTGTGTTAATCTTAAAATGTGAATCCAATTCATCAATATCCGCCTAATACCGCTTGTGTGTGTCTAGGTGCCAGTCATCTTTCCCTCTTTCCTTCATTGGAGGGGCCGAATTTGGATCTGAACACTCCCTATCAGATCTTCAATAAAATTACACATTACTCATACTAGGACTCCCTCGTGCTTATTTCATGTCATTTTTATCCACAACACATCTCTACCTCCTTTTTTCTTCTCTTTTTCCTCCTCCTCCTTCTTCTTTTACTTGTCATCTTCTTCCTTCTCCCTCTTATGCTTCTCCTTTTCCTCTTTTTCTTCTTCCTCTTCTTCACTTGACATGTAGGACAGTTAAAATGCTCATGTGCATGGGTAATATAAATATGGATCGGTAAAAAAAAAAAAGGTTTAACTAAAATGAAACAATATCAGCAGGGTTGTTCACTTAGATGCAAGCAGATTTACTTGTACAGATGACATTTTGATCTGCCTTTGTAATATCAATCCTGTTGCTCATTTCATTATCAGTAACCATAAATAATAGCAGATAGTATTTTCTGATTAAAATGTCATCATGCCTGAGTGTACAGCTCTGAAAAATGAAATGTGATCGTGGAAACCTGGAACATACACTGCCTTTTTTTTTTGTACAACCACCAGAGACTGTAACCTGTCTGGGTCAGGATGTCTCCCTGAGATAGTGAGAGCTGGCAATACTTTAGCTGCACACAGCAGGAGCAGGTGAGATGTCATTTGGAAAGTGCTTATTACATACTTAATGGCATTGACTAACCTTCAGTAGTCAACGACTATTGAAGAAACAGCTCAAAAGTAAATTCAGAGCAGATACATCAGATAAATGGAGTTAGTCTGTGGCTTCGACCTTCAATTATCAGGAACAATTGACCGTTCCTGTTCTACTCGCGTATCAAACAGAAGTGGACTTAATGTCCAAATATTCTTGTTAAATGTGACTCCAACTACTGTGGGTTTGAGTGGTATTTGATATGCAGAGTGTTTTACCTCGGCACCAGGTGACTGACATCATGACTCACTACGTCTAATTTCATGAAGGCACCGGACCCCTCATTAGAACAAGCTCTCCTTGGTTTGGACCACACACTTTTCATGTCATTATTTTCGCTTGTGGTGCATCTGTTCTAGAGATCACTGTTTATAACAGTATCTGCTGCTATTTACAGCTGACAGCAGGTTCATTAACACCCATCTGAGTCAGCATCAACAAAATGAGGCTTTGTATTTATTCCATGATAAGCTGTGTTTAATGCCTGAGAACAAAACGCAATAATAAACTGAGTATTCATTTCAGCATGACCTGGTGGTATAAACTGAACAGAAAGCTTTTCTCTGTAATGAGGTTGTTCTCTATGTGTGTTTATGTTGCATGTGCACAGACAGCTTATGCAAAAATAGTCTATAAATGAATCAAAGGAAGCAAAGTGCTAGCCTGATGGAGTAGGAGACAAGCCTAGAAGCCAGAGAAGCACTGACACAGGGTCTGTGATTATATAAAGTAAATAGTTACAGTGGTAGAAACCACCATGCACCATTATCAAAATGATTTTATTTATTACTGACTTCTTCTAATTATTAGTCTGTTTGACTAGTCACTGAATTGAATGGGTTTAACCCAAACACCAATAATTTAAAAATCTATAAATGACATCAACACGTGTTCTGTTCTTGGAAAGTTAATTAATTAAAAAACCTCAAATAAATAGCCAATAGTACACATTTCAATTATGTATAAATATATACAGTAGATTATGTTCATAAAATAAGCCTGCAGGGGGGCACAGTGGTTAGGACGTTTTGCCTCACACTTTGGGGTTGTGGGTTCGAAATGTGCGTTGCAATGGGTTCCCCTTCTTGTGCCCCGAGTTCCCTGGGATCTCCCGTGACCCTGTGTAGGATAAGTGGTATGGAATACGGGTGGATGTATGGAAATAAGCCAGCATCGAGAGGGTCTGTGAAATTGATTTTGCAGTTAAAGGGGTCCCAGTTTGAGAACCTTGCTTACAGTAGGTGGTTTTCACACTGTGCACATTTGTGTTGTGCACGGTGGATTTGCGTTCATCTTACGTCATCACAAACATGCATGGTGAACACAACGCAACTCGCCATATATATTTTTAAAATTATTATTATTTTGGTGCTATTGTGCAAAGCAGAATGTCCTATAAAGTTCCCCTGTGACCCATGGTACATGTGATGTCTAAACTAGTGATGTCATTGGCTAAAACATATGTGCTGGTTACTTTACTTTACATCCTGAACAAATGCGGACCCGAGTATGAGTTGCGTTCGATCACATTCATTGTGAATCGTGGCGCAGTTCCAGTGCAACTGAATTCAGCTCACCTCCTACAGGTAGTCTTGGGTTTGGTACCTGGTGCACTTCCCAGTCCACTTGACAGCTTTCATGTTACCAATTTTTCTTGCAAACTGTGATCTGTTTTGGACAAAACTACCAGTGTAAAAGCCTCCTTAGACATATGGGTTTCACACAGAAACCTTGAAATAAAGGGGGCCATGACACATTAACTCATTAAAATATAGTGGTATACTTTTAAAGTGTACTATATATAGATATTCATAGTTTTATCCATGCACTGACTATCCAACCATCCATTTTCTATACTGCTATACCTAGAGCACAAGGAGGCACAAGGAGGGGTACACCTGTGAATGGGGTGCCAATCCATCGCAGAGCCCATGCACTTAATATTTAGACTAAATTGGGACACAAGTGTACTTCTAAACTAATTACAGTTTTGAGTGATGTTGTGAGGATGCTTTAATTATTACACTAGACCTCATGTTTAAGAAAAGTCCCAAAATGCTCTGATTTACCAGTGTCAGTAGAAGGCCGTCCTTGACTTTGGATTTCCTTACAGTGATTTTGAATTCATTAATTCATTCATTATGATTTTTTTTGTTGTAATAATTAGTTTTGTCTTTTATTCACTGATTAGTTTATGTAGCCATGTTTGCAACATAAGTATGTGAATAGACAAAATGACAAAACATACAATATTTTTTGTCTGTCTGATAGAGTTTACCTGCGAGTGTTGTCTAGATGTAGATTAACAAAATGCTGTTGTGGGTTGTTATGGAAGCTTACAGAGGATTCTCAACTTTGTTAAATGAAAACATTGGCCTTACTGAGACAATTCATCATTGTAGCTCTACACCAGAAGTCAAGGTTACTCTGCCTGGTGCTCAGCTCAGCTCTAAACTTTTGTTATCAGAAAAAAAAATACTTTATGTAGCATAGGACATGGAGAGGATCATTTTATTTTTCGATATTGCAGTGATTCATGTGCAGCTGGTTTATAAGAGCTGCTCTGATATGAGAAAAAAAGAGGGACACATTCATTTGAGCATTACATAAGCAGAAACTTTGTTAAAGTGCTGGAAACTTCCAGAATGGTCCGACAGCAGCCAATCAAAACTTGACAGTGTGAGGACTTCATTCTCTGGATTGTTAAAAGCAAATTAAACTATGGCCATGATATGATGGAAAGTATGGCGTATATTGTGAAGTAATGGCTATAATAGTGGGGCAGAGAGAGAGAGAGAGAGATAGGAATGGTGTGTGTGTGGCCCTTGCAGTTGGTTTTCACAAGTTCTTATTGTGTAATTTGATATCTTAATTGACTGAAAGATTGTGGAGTTACTGACAAGTATCAGTATGCCTTCAATGTATTGCACCATGGGATCTGACAATAGCTGTCAAACAATAAATATATTCTATTGTACTCACTTATGAAAGATCCTGATCGTCAAAGATGAATTTTGGCAGTATATGACAATACACTGTGTTCACTGTAATGAGCATTTTATATCAAGTAAGTGGGATGGCAAGTTACATTGGGTATGTAGGAACATATTAGCTAGGTGGCTAGAGCTACATGCACTAAGCTAAACAAATTATCCGAGCATTTGCCAGTTATAGATAGGTCACTGTAGGTCAAGTGTAGATAGGTTTCAGTATATTTTCTCTAAAATCTTCTTGTACATATCTTCATACACCGATCAGCCATAATGCTAAAAGCACTTACAGATGAAGTGAATAACATTGAATATATCCTTATAATGGCACCTGTCAAGGGGTAGGATATATTAGGCAGCAAGTGAACAGTATGTTCTCAAAGATGATCTGTTGGAAGTGACTTTGACAAGGGCCAAATTGTTATGGCTAGACAACTGTGTGAGAGCATCTCCTAAACAGCAGGTCTTGTGGGTGTTCCCGGTATGCAGTGGTTAGTACCCACCAAAAGTGTTCCAAAGAAGGACAACTGGTGAACCGGCAACAGGGTCATGGGTGCCCAAGGCTCACTGATGCACATGGGGAGCGAAAGCTAGCCCATCTGGTTCGATCCCACTCGGATCAGAGCTGTTTTGGCAGCACAAGGGGGACCTACACAATATTAGGCAGGTGGTTTTAATGTTATGGCTGATCGGTGTATCTACGTAGGCTACACAGTTCACAGGCTAGTTTTAGCTCACGAGTAATATTAATGGATTAAACATGTAAATGTCCAAGAAAGTTTAATTTGTCAATATCTGTGATAAATTTTTCCTGTGACTTTTTACGGATCAAAAACAATGATCAACGATTTTGTAACTATTGTTTCTCGTATGTTTTTGAATTTTCCACCATGTGTATTTGGCAGTGTACGTTTGTTTATGTCCAGTATATTTGGCAATGTCGAATAACTGTAAAATTGCAGTTGTGTTTTTATAGTAATATTCTCTGTCAACTTGCTTGTCAATATGCAGTAATCAATATGCAGTGCTGTAAAAATACAGTTTTGCTGTAAACAAGCAAAAACAAGGCAACTCTGCTGCAACAAGATCTGTCGAAACAAATATAAATTTTTCTATTGACAAACAATACATGGAGTTGCTTGGATATAACTAGCAATATAATCAATCATTTAAAAAAAGTATTAAGTATATGTAGTAGTAAGTATATGAGAATGAAAATGAGTTGTAATCTTTGTTATTCATTAGCAGATAGGCCTCAGGAAAGAAAAGAAGGAATTAAAAGGTAGGACTTAAACACACATCCTTAAATATAGAACTTAAATACACATCCCTAGACTTTTTTTGTGTGTGGGATTGAGGGGTGGGGGTGGACTTCCTTGATGGCTAGGTCTGTTTTGACATTCCAGGAACATGTTCTGCTTAATGCTTCTAAGAAAAGTGTAGCTTAAAAAAGCCACTTGAGGCCCCACAAAAAAGTGTCAATGTCATGGAAGGCCACAGGACATCTTTTAATTACGTCTAGTAACTGGCAGTCGGTGAAAACGTATCCCTTGCATGGCAGGAACAATAGTTAGGACATGCACTTAGAGGCACTGGATAAAGAAAGCAACACTTAAAGAGAGAACTTGGGGGTCTTTGAGAGAAGTAGAGGTAGATCACCCGGTTACTACCTCTATATCTTTTGCTTTTTTAATCACACAATGGCCTAAAATTGAGCTAATCTTTTATTTCACAGTAAAAAAAAAGACCAGTAATACTTTATATAAAGGGCCTTTGTGACACATTCATAAGTAGTAAGTTTTATGAATATCTTATGTATATGCTATAAAAGCACTATGAATGTACCCTTCAAATAAAATGTTACCAAATAAGATTTGAATGTTTTGAATAAATTTGAATGTGCTCACGTGTGCATCTTCAGGTTTCACATAACAATTATGCTCTCAGATGTCAATGACATTAGCCAGGGTTGGATAGGAAATTAATTTACATACGTAATCATGATAAGTATTCATGCGTTATTAGTTAGTCTTGAATTGTGAATGAATTTCACACCGAGCACTGAAACAATGACAGTGTGGAGTGACTCAAGCCATGACTCATGTTTATGTAATTAGGATGTCAGTGGTTAAAATTCAAGCGGTTTTCCTTTTTCTTCCTTCTTGTTTCAGCTTCACATTGATACCTAGAATGGATCACGTGTTTTATTTCAAGTGACTGCAATTTGCTCACATAATTAGTTTTTTTTTAAAATTAATTTTATTTTCATTTAATGGATCAAATGTATTAAGATTGATGCAGCATAAGCAGATACTTAAAGGTTGTTAAGTTCTCAAGAAAAAGAAAATGAGCTTGACTTCTTGTGTGTATGTTTTATCATGCCTATGTTCAAAATTGATAAGTATTACACAGTAAGTGGTGCAGCAGGTAACACTGTTGCCTCACAGCTCCAGGGTCCCTGCTTTGATCCTGAGCTAGGGTTATTGGCTGTGCAGATTTTCACATGTTCTCTCTCCAAGTCCATGTTGGTTTCCATCAGGTTCTCTGCATCTAGGATAGAAAAGAGGAAAGGACACGGGAGGGGGATAATATTATGCCATTTGTTTTTGGCTTTTGGTTAGAAAATGGAGGTGGTACAAGAAGTAGCTGATCAGGATGGTTATCGCTAAAACTGTAACTTAATTACAACCTGAAAGAGGCCTTAAACTGAGCCATACACTAATGTATATAATGTATTTACAATGAATATAAAAAGTCTACACACCCCTGTTAGGAGGTTTTTGTGATGTAAAAAAAAAAGAAACTAAGATAAATCATGTCAGAACTTTTTCCACCCTCAAAAATCTATAAAAGGACAAGACAAAATCTGACCAGAGAGGCTGCCAAGAGACCTACAGCAACATTAAAGGAGCTGCAGGAATATCTGACAAGTACTGATTACTCTCTGCATGTGTCAACAATCCACCATATTCTTCACATGTCTGGGCTATGGTGTAGGCTGGCTGGATGGAAGCCCTTTCTCACAAAAAAAAACCATCCAAGCCCAAATAAATCACTCCAAACCACATGGACAAATTTGTTATGGTCTGATGAGACCAATTCCAAAAGATATGCTTGCAGATCACAAAAAGAACATACTCACGGTGAAGCATGGTGGTGGCAGCATCATGCTTTAGGGCTGCTTTTCTTCAGCCAGAACTGGGGCTTTTATCAAGGTGGAGGGAATCATTAATAGTTACAAATAATAGTCGATTTTAGTGCAAAATCTTTAGGTATCTGCTATTAAGTTGAAGAACAGGAATTTCACCTTTCAGCATGACAATAACCCAAAGCATACCTCCAAATCAACAAATGAATGGCTTAACCAAAAGATCAATGTTTTTTAGCTAGAGCGCAGACCTGTATTCAACTAAAAATCTGTGGGGTGACCTGAAGTGTGTACGCGAGATGCCCGTACAATTTGATGTATCTAGAATGTTTTTGCAATAAAGAGTTCGAAAATATTGCCAAGTCAAGATCTGCCACACTTATAAACTCTTACCCAAATAGACTGAGTGGTGTAATAAAATCTAAAGGTGCGTCAACAAAGTATTTGGGTGTGCACACTTATTTTTCCTAAAATGTCTCTGATCATTTTCCACTTCATTTTTATAACTTGTAATTTCACATTTAATTTTTTACATCACAAAAACCTGCCATTTTTAACAGGGGTGTAAAGACTTTATATACCGTAATTTTCGGACTATTGAGCGCACCTGAATATAAGCTGCACCGACTAACTTTAAAAAGAAAATTTTTTTTGTACTTATATAGGCCGCACTTGTCTATAAGCCGCAGGTGTCCATGAGATATTTACACAGAAAGATGTTACACAAAGATTTATTTTTAACTTTTATTTAAATACGTACCGTAAATGCTTTTTTCCGAACAGTGCCTGTAACACGGCTGGTTAAAAAAATTAAAAATACAGTTGCCTACCAGGAAAAGTCATTGATCGCTATCTTCATCTTCCTCCTGCGCACTAAAACCACTAAAGTCGTCTTCTTCAGTGTCGGAATTGAACAGCCTCAGAATTACCGGCACTTCGTCACACACTTCCTCAGTCTCTCTTTCGTTGTCGCTCTCAATGTCACTTACATCTCGAGGCAAATTCAGCCTTGAGCTTGTGCTGTCCTCTTCATCCCGCAGCAGTCCAGCCTTTCGAAACCCGTTGGTGATAGTAGATTTTTTGACACTGCTCCACGCTGTTAGGATCCACTGGCAAACTTGAGCAAAAGTTGCTCTTCGCATGCTATTTCCTTCTTCGACAGCCAGATTGATTGCCTTTAACTTGAAAGCTGCATCATATGCATTTCTTCGTGTGTTTTCCATGATGAGGGTGTGTGCATGAAGCGCAAAATGACTGAGTGCGTTTGATTTAATTCGAACAGTTTCATTGGTTCACTGTGACCTGTTCGGTAATTTCATTGGTCCGATGAGATGAGGCTAAATGTTTTGGCGGCATGAAGCTCGTTAGCCCGTAAAAATCCATAAATTAGCCGCGTCATTGTTTAAGCCGCAGTGTTCAAAGCGTGTGAAAAAAGTAGCGGCTTATAGTCCATAAATTTCGGTATCCATCGTATGCCACTAACTCACCTTTCCTTTTGTAACACTGTGAGTGCCCTCTCAGGCACCAGGCACCATAACCAGTTTCTACGTGACGCCCTTCGAATGTAGTTTCTACTTGATAGGTTATTTGTGGTCATATGCAAAGCCAGCTGCTGGGTGTGAACACCAGCAAGAAGTGTCTAACTCAGTGGTATGAAGGTAAAGTGATCACATAAAGCAGATTTCACATTCTCACTTGCCGGATGTCATCTTATAGGTTACAGACACAAACACACACACACACACACACACACACACACACACACACAGAAATGGAGATTAGAATTGGACAGAAAACATTGAGTAAAAGAAAGAAAGGAATTTGAGAATTAAAGATGAAGCAATAAAGATAGAAAGTAAGGAAGCTCAGAATGAAGGGAAAATAGATTTAAGAAAAGGAAGAAGGGGAGCTTAGAAGTACAGAGAAAGTACATTAAGGAAAAGAAGACTAAAGAAGAGGCTAGAGATAAATATTTGGGTCGTTTGAGTTAAGAGTGATTTATTCCTTTATTATTTGGTGCCTTGGAGTTTGGCCATGCAGGGACAAGGCGATTTTGAGTTGTTATTTTCCTCTTAAGCCAAATGCACTGCAGTTCTCACATTTCTGACCCCTCACTGTGTCACACAAGCACCACTACCCTCACGTACATTGCTCCTGGAATCAACTTGGCGGCTAGCGCTATGGATCGGTGTACCAAAGCTGCTTAGTTCGTGCCTCAGCTAGGGTGGTCGATATTGGTAGAGCTGTTTCGGGGCCAGCATGCACTTCCTCGCTCTCACATTTGGATTCATTAAATTCATATGGTTCTGTGAAAAAGTATTTGCCTGATTTCCTGTGTTTTTGTGTATATCTCATACTAAATAGTTTTAGATCTTCAAATGAAATACAACATAAAACAAAGGCAACCTCAGTAAACACACAATACAAATTTTATTTATTTATTTATTTATCTTTTATTGAAGCAAAAAAAAAAAAAAAGTTATCCAACACCTATCACCAATGTGAAAAACTAATTGCCCCCTTAAACTTAAAATCAGGTTGTGCCACCTTTAGCAGCAATAACTTAAATCAAATGCCTCTGATAACTGGAGATCAGTCTTTCACTTATGTCTAGGACTAGGATTTACTCCTATTCTTTGGATCACTGGCTTAGTGAATAATCCAGTTGCGTTTGATTCAACTTACAGACTGAAGACCGGATGTTCTCCTTTATGATTAAGCTGCAGTTATTGTGTACAAAAAAAATAAGGTAGGGCGGGAGCAGTGTTTCAGCCAAATATGTCCACACAAGGCTACAATTTTCAGATATTCCTAACTTTGGTCCATTAGCAGCTTTATTGTTGTTAATTTAGTATAATTTAGCTTTAACATCAAGCTGGAAGCATTATGATAAGGTGTTATGTTGATATTGAATTAATGTTGCAGCACTAAAACACTTTCCGTCAGTTTATCTTAAATTTGTGTTGAAAATCCACTAAAATGCAATTAGCTCAGGTATAACACCAACCAGAATGCAATCTGTGAACCCCTAATCATCTCCCTTATTTGCAACAAATGAAACTAAGTTACCACGTGGTAGTAATTCTGTCTGCATTTATCCCTTTAGAGAGTAAAAGAATAATGTTGCCTTATTCATGAGAAAAGCTTGTTGCAAGGTCAAATCTGCTGTGTTTTTGACTATGTTTGAGGGATGTTAATGGAATGTACCTTCACTTAGTCTGCACAGGGCAAAATGACTTAGCTTACATAATCATCCTGCAGCAGCTATCCAAGCTTATGTGAGCACATGATAAATATAATTATGTTTATTTCAGAGTGCAGATTAGACCACCTGCCCAGATATTCTGTTACCTGCCAGCTCAAATGATTCTTAGCACATCAGAAAGACAAAATGATTCTCAAGATAAAAAAAAAACGTAAGAAAACCGAAGCTGTTGTGATCCTTGCTGACTTTTAACATCAGAATTAGCAATAGAAACATAACTGACTTACAAGGTACCTCAAAATACTGTATGCTAGAGAAGCCTAGCAAGGCTAATGAGTAAGCACAGAAGAAAATCATGCCTTACATGATTAAATAACTTCATGTTATCACCACTAATGCTATTGTCTGACATTCACTAAAACTGCATGAGCACATCATACTTATTTTATTTAATTCCTGGCTATACTACTGTTTAGGATAAGAAGTTATCCCAGAACAAGCCACAGAAATATACCTAGACTATGAGTTATTTCAGAACAAGCACCACGAACATATCTGGCTAATTAATTACCAAAGAATAAGCAACACAAAACATTGCCAACCTAAAAAGTTAGCACAGAATAACCTAAAGAAACATAGCAATGCTAACATTAGCAACAGAAACTTACCTCATTAAAAGTTACCTCGGAAAAAGGCAAACAAAGATCTAGAGACATACAGCCAGGCTAACACATATTACCTCACAAAAATTAATCTTAGGGAAATGATATGAAACCTGGAGTTGTCCCTGAATATTTCACTTTGATATGAGTATCACAAGACATATGTTACTTCAATTTTATGTGTATACAATTCCTCTCAGGTTTTTCCTTTTTTCACACATTGCATTTTAATTAGCACCAGGAGGAAAGGTTATAAATGATTACGGTTATTATGTAAGTTGGCATTGCTAGTTGTCTTTTGTGACAACTGTGACAATAAAATAATTCCTAGAGGGTTTGGATGATTGCATTTGTGTGTTAAGACAGAATTGGCACATCTGTTTCTTAGTGACAAAAAATTATTTCCATGAAACAACATATTGGTCCTTAAAAATTAATAGATATTTTAAGTGGGATGATTCAAAATGACACTCATTTCAAATATTGCCATTCCCAAGAAAGCATCTGCTTTCTAACACTTATAAAATATCAAATAAGTATGATATAGGGATAACAAAACAGGACTTGGTCTCGACAAAGGTGGACTCGGACCCAACACTAGTGAAATGTGGGTATGTTGGGCATGCAGAAGCTCTGAGCAGAAATAGAGCATAAGGATGAATCAGGCAGGTTTGGAGAGCAAGAGGAGACACAGCAGTGGAGGTGAGGGTCTGGCACCAGCATCACATCAGGCAGCAGAAGTGCACATACAGCGAGAGAGAGAGAGAGAGAGAGAGAGAGAGAGCAGATTATTAGGTGTGCTCTTGGTCTATAGTGTTTTAAAAGGGTGTGCATTAAGATTAGGGTGCAAGCAGGGACACTGGCAGGTCTAGCTAAACTGTATATAGTAATGTTCTTGTTCTAATACATTAAGGAGATAGGAGATAGTAAGGAGATGTTTATTTAACATTTATGAAATAAGTCTCCAGTGTCAGCACGATGTAACCATTAGGGGAGACATCGAGGCAGAGAACTTTGCTTTCTAGTCTAACTTCATGTGAGAGAAAAAGAGAGGCTGGTAAGGGAGCTTCTAACTATTTATAGCTGCTATATTTAATGTATGTTATCGATAACATTATATAAACTAACTCATTTCATTGACGATCCAAAATATTGAAAGCAACAATAAATGGGTAAAAGCATCATGTCATTCATTGATATATTAAAAATTACTACATTGTTGTTGTATAAGGGGTATAAAACGTGGTATAAGGGGTATAAAACATGTGCTGTAATTGCATATTATAATGTATAATCCATTTATTTTATAGTTCCAATCTGCAAAACTGCCCAGCATGTGCCCCACGTAAAAGCTCTCATCTCAATGCTTGTCGTAATATTTTGCTTTGATGACAGAGTGAAAGTTCATTTTATGCCATCTCTCTTCAAATGAAGTGGACGCCAAATCCTATTGGATCAGTAGTCCATTTCTTATATTTACCCACTGAACTTCAAGAAAATTGAATGCAACCTGCTACCTGGAATTTCAATTAAACAAACATTAATAACCATAAGTTCTGAGGTCAAGGACTGAGGTGGTGACTCACTCTTCCAAGCACATATGATGCTGTGGATCATATATGAACAAATTGTCTATATATTTTAAGTGGTTTATGGAACATTTCATTATCGTTTGATAAGCTTTTGCTTGTTGGAACCTTGAAATGTCAACATCTGACAACATGAAAAGAATATTAATGAGTGAGCGTGATTTCAGTCAGTGAGGACATGTCTTTCAAATTTCTGGGAGCAAGTACACTGTTTTGGGAATAATCACCTGTGTGAAAAAAAGGGCAGCAGCACATTAACCTTCTGCATCATCTTCACAAATGGTCACATCAAAAATAACCTTCCTTTCACTAAATATCTACAGCAATCCAGGTTGGAAAAGTACCTGAAAACATCCCTCATTTTATCTTGCAGGTAATTTCTTCACAATATACTGTACAGTCAGAGGGCACAGTGGCTTAGTGGTTAACGTGTTTGCCTTGCACCTCCGAGGTTGGGGGGTGTTTGGATGTCCTCCCCGTGCTTCAGGGTTTTCCTTTGGGTACTCTGGTTTCCTCCCCCAGTCCAAAGACATGCGTTGTAGGCTGATTGCCATTTCCAAATTGTCCGTAGTGTGTGAATGGGTGTGTGATTGTGCCTTGTGATAATTTGGCATCCCATCCAGGGTGTCCCCCACCTTATGTCCCGCGTCCCCTGGGATAGGCTCCAGGCTCAGCCGTGACCCTGTGTAGGATAAGCGGTACAGAATATGAATGGATGGATGCTTTACAGTCTTACTGATTTCATGCATCTCAGTGTCTTCAGTCCTGATGATGATTCCCAACTCAGTCTTCCCTGTGGTTTATATATTGGAAATATACAGTAAGTGTTTCCACCGCTTGTCAAGGAGTGTCTCTGGGATCAGTTCTTGGTCCCATTGACTTCATATTATGTAAGTAGAACTTTTTTTGCTTTGGTCTCAGATTTCAGAGCTGTGCACACATATATACTGTATGTACGTTCTTAAACCAGGTTTTAAGTGTAGTTCAAAAATTCTGTGCCCATCAGTGAAAATGCTTCTATTTTACATTCAATCTGTTTCAAATCTGAGTAGACTCTTTAAATGCAATTTTCTCCCTTTTAATTTTTTTGGGAAAACTGGACCTTAAAAACTTGTGGTTAAGATGTTGGCCTTCTGATTGGAAGGTCATGAGTTCAAATCCCATCACTGCCAAGCTGCCACTGCTGGGCCCTTTGCCAAGGCCCTTAACTCTCAACTGTTCAGTTGTACAAATGAGATAAATGTAAGGTGCTCTGGATAAGGGTGTTTGCAAAATGATGTAAATGTAAATATTTTAGCCAGTCTACAGTGTTCAGAGCTATATATAAGAAAATGTCCCAATTTCAGCATGTGACTATTTTATGGCTTTAAATTTTACACTAAATATCTGTTTATCATCATCACGGTCATCATCATCATCATCATCATCATCGTCATCATCATCATTATCGTCGTCATCATCATCATCGTCGTCATCATCATCATCGTCATCATCATCGTCGTCATCGTCATCATCATCATTCATAGTCATCATCGTCCTCATCATCATCATCATCATCATCGTCATCATCATCATCGTCATCATCATCATCGTCATCATCATCATTCATAGTCATCGTCATCATCATCATCATCATCATCATCGTCGTCGTCGTCATCGTCCTCATCATCATCGTCATCATCGTCATCATCGTCATCAAACCCTTGAATAAGCCCTTGATCAAAATGTAAAGTATTTCTCAAAATCTGGGCGGAACTTTTCAAACGATCACTTTTGCAAACGTACACATTTTTACAGTCATAGCATTTCTGCTTTCTGCCTAATAAGCAAAGTGATGCTGAAATAGTGCTCCATTTAAAACCATTTCTTCCAGTATGGACTATTGCAGTGCTTTGCATTTTTGTAACAGGTAAAGTTCTAAATAGCTTCAATTTATTCAAAAGCTAGCTGGAAAGAGAAGCACAGTGAAGTATAAAGAAACCTATACACTCAGAATGGGAAGACGCAAAGGTGCAAATGGATGGTAATGGAAAGTGGTATTGGAAATTGTTCTGAATGTTATTCAGAATATATTAGAATAATGTAATTTTTAATATAGTGATTAAAACACACACACACACACACACACACACACACACACACAGTATGTACATATAAGCAATCTGGATGCTCATCCATCCAAATGGCTATACATTAATACCATGCCTTATAGAGACAAGTTCACATGAGAATATTTTGTGCAAGCTATGTTAATTGAGTGGTAAATACTCTGTTATTTTAGATAATCAGACCTTAATAAAGGTCACACAGTTTAAATCTTGATATGATATGCTTTACTTTTTAATGCTAATGCAAGTAAAACATACAATTGAGCTTAATTATTGGATTTCTTTTGGGTAGATACGGGATTATGCTGTGGGAGTTAAGGGTACATCACTGTTTTCAGTTCAAAGACATTTTCTAGCATCTTCTCTTTTCTATATAGGAGGGAATAAATGGTAGCCTTAGTATTTGTTATTGTATTTTTGGCATTTACCATTGTGTGACAATTCATTACTGTCTGTCTATACTGTCTGCATAATTCCTAACCGCACATTTATTATGCACAATACAGCAAGGTGATCGTCTTTTTGAAAACTGTGTACGTTTTGTCTGAATCATTTTACACCAGACTGCTTTGTGAATGAGGTTGTTAGCAGATTCCACTGCTAATGCGGCTAAAGTTACCATTGTTTCTGATTGTATTCACGTTGTAACCATTCAGAAATGTATTGGTTCATTCGCACAGTTGTTACTTCTGCCAGAGTCTCTCCTTCATCAGTGTCCGACAGTAGTTCATACATCTTTGCAGAAATATAAACACAGCACTACTCTACTTCTTCTGATAGTTTTATATTTGATTGATTGAATTGGATGGTTATGTATTTCACGGGGGGATGTGTTAGGTTGTAAAATTATTGATACGTACCACATGAAGCTATTGCACTCTAGTTGGGCATGAACAAGTCAAGATTAATGACTAGGAAAGTCAAACATAAAAATTTGCTGTATTTAATAGAAACACAGCTGCTTTTTTGACTGATGTTTTATTATTCATGACCACGGCTTTAAAAAAGGATGGACAAATACAAGGTCAGAAGAAAGTGGGCAGCACCTGAGTTGGATGTGTTGGTCCATCCAGGATTGTTTCCAAACTTGTCACATAAAGAGAGATGAAGCTGACCTTAGAACAGCAGGATGGACCCATGAAGGACACAGGCAGATCAGATTTAAAGGAATATTGAAAACAAGCATAAAAAAACTTTTCAGCAGGCATTTACTCCATTGCAAGTTCTTACAATTTGAACATATGTGCAGGATTCCTCCTAGCAAACACAGAATGTCTGCATAACGTTGGCATTTAGTTCTCATTTAGTTATTTTTGGGAACCATTTCATAATGTTCTGTTTTGGTTAACGTCTTTGCTGTTCCTGAAACATTCTGAGAACTTTCAAGCGCAACTTTCTCTTGTTAATATATTACAAATGACAAAGAACATTTGCCAAATGTTGCTTTTTTGTACTATTTATTGTAACGCCAATCTAACATTTTATGATTTTTTTCTTTCAAGGTGTGACATATTTATATAACTGTATACAGCTTTGAAAGTTCAAGAAAGTGGATCTGGTTCTCTTTTGGGAAATCCTAAACACATAGTAGAGAGAGAGAGAGAGAGTTACATACACACACAAAAACAATTTCATCCCACACTAGGACAAATAGGGAAAATGACTGCTACACATGGTGAATATGCAGAGGAAGGAAAAGATGGTAAAACAACACATTTAGACATATGTGGGACCCAGGTGGAAGATATGCTTCTGGCAGAGTGTCTATTGATCCTGCCCAGAGGGGAAGCTGGTGGTTTGTAATTGAATGGATTTGTAAGCAAGGCATGATGGCATCTATAATTCAGCAGGTGTCTGCTCTTGGACTTGCAAGCACATTGTTGTCATTTATCAAAGCACATAAAGTCTTGTTATGTATTACGTATTCTAGCCATTAAGCCTACACTTCAGCATGTGGATGGGGTATAGTAGAGGTTGCTGGCAATTATGCGTTGAAGATCAAAGATTGAAGATATCTTAAACTTGTTTGTAGTTCATAGAAAAGGTCAGCATTTCATGCTGTGAAGTGGTTTCTCATGCCAACACACGTTCTATAATAGTTTCAAAGATATATACAGTGCAACCCCATAAAATGTATACTGCCAAATATTTTTTTATTACATATACTGCTAATCCATTTAAATAAATCCAAATAAATAAATGAAAATACAATGAAGGAACCAAATTTTTTAATAACCATTATGTAGTATATAGCTATAGTAGATATAGATATAGTATGGGAAAGGTACTAACTTGATGATCAGCATGGTAATCCTTTGAGATCTGTAATGAAAAATCAAGAGTTAAATCTGTCCTACCGACCCCTTATGCCCTTTATGTAGCCTGTAGTAATCTGTAACTGAGTAGTACTGTATATCTCATGGTGAAATGCAAATTTAGTGCCAAACTCATGCATGGGAGAAAGAACTTTTACTTTTTAATTTACTTGTCAGTGTCAGCATACATTAACTACCTTTTAACTGTATGTGATTAGCTGTATCCATATTTAGATTGAAAAAAAGGCAAAACATTCAGTGTTGTGTGAATTCTGTCCTTGTCACGGTGACTATTAGCTTTGTAACTTTAGCTTGCAGCACTGCTAGATGATTGTGTTGCTGCTCTGAAGCCGAACAAATCCCAGTTGTTCGGTGTGTTCTACCAGCAGCTCCAGGATTCGCCCATTGTTTGGTTGGATATGTGCCTCATCTGATTTGGGTGAGGATTTTTGTGAGGATAAACAATTTAAAAAGCTGTCACAGCTGTCTGGGGATGGTGAAAACACAAACATATTTCAAGGTAGAGTTAGGTTGAGTAGCGTCCAAGGCAGAAAGATAGCACTTGCCAAATGCTGCGGCATCAGTGGGATCAACCATGTGTATTTTTCATCTGAGAGAGAACACTGTATAAGCCTTGTGGGATGTTGCATTGCCTCATTTACTCCAGAAAAAGCATACTTCTTCACTGGGCATTTAGAGACCATCCGCTCCTGATAGAACAGCATACTGAGCCAAATTACTGTAGGACACACTCTCTTGCCTGAGACTAGGAGAACCTGAACACGAGGACCCAGTGCAGCTGTCCCTCGTATATGTTTGGCTTGCAAACATCTATGAGCTTGATGAGTCAAGAGGGTTGCATCAAAGTAAAGTAGATCTTTCAAATTCCCACCTGATTCTTGCAAAAAATGTACTTGCACTTGTTGACTTGATGAGTTTGGCTTCAGCACCATCACTGTGAATAACACAGTTAGTCAAATTTTTTTCCCCCAAGACCACTTACAATTGAACATATGTTTGATCTGGTTTGTTTATGGAAGGTTATGCATGTAACCATGGTTTTATGACTGACGTGAGGCCACAAGGATGGATTTCTTCTGAACAAGTGGAGTTTTCCTGTTTGCTGTTTCCTTGGCGAGTACTAATAAAATTACATTCACAATGAATACATCTGGAGAGCATGTATTTGTCAGGTTTGCAAGGAGGTGATGCAGGATGCAGTTAAGAGCTTTATTAAGAGGCAGGCAAATTGTGTATCACAATTGTAGTCAAAACAAGCAAAATGTCAGGTGAACAGCAAACAGGATAGACTAGGCGAAATCAGAATCAATAAACAGGAGGACTAAAATAGGATCAAAAACCATGAAACGAGGATTAAAGGCTTAGTACGGGTCTGGTGGAAAACATAGAAACACACAATACTTTGCACTGTACAAAGACACACGAAGGGTTTAAATACTTAATGTAATCAAAGGTAAAACATAAACAGCTGTGAATAATGATGACACATGAAGGTGACAACTAATAACATAAAAAGGGCGGGGAAACCAAAACAAAACACACGCCTCAAAAGTAAACCGTGTCACTGACAACACTGACGTGTGCGCTGTCGCACTCTGGGCACTTCATGCGTGCTGAATGCTTCAGCACACAGCGCAAGGGGAAATCCGTGACAGTTTTAAATTTGCAGAAGCCTGTTTCCACCAGTGAAAGATAAAATTATAACATTTACTAAGCCTTTATAATGAACAAATGTATCTAAATTATGCCATAACACAAAAAGCAGAAAGCTTCTATAGTCAATTCTATAATAAATTAATCATAACATTTCTCAAAATTATTACTTATTATTACTGTGGTAGGTGTGGTTAAATTAGATGTTAACCAACAAGTTAAAAAATAAAAAAAGAAATAAAACATTACATTTATTACATTTCATAATCTAAATATTGCAAGATAAAGAAACTACAGAACATTATAATTTTATGGAGTAAATGAAATTTGTTGCCATGCCATTTCTCTTACTGTTGCTGCTTTGACAAGAGTATTATTAATTTTATTATTTATTAAAAATACTATATGTTGTTATTATTTGTAAGAAATGGCATAATCTCTTGTTCTATTGCTAAAAATACTTTATTTTTCTTTACTGCAAGCCATAATTAATCACATTTTCAGTTTGTGATAAACATGCACAATCCTGAATCAATCTATCTGGGATTAATTAACTAATGAACTTTTTTGTAAAACCAATACATCTGCAGGTTTGGCATTTGACTAATTGAACTCAGAATTCAAGACTGAGTTTAGTTTTTGTGCTTGGAAAAATACTAAGTCCCTTAGCAACAAAGATCCAATTAACAATATTATCTATAATAAACAACTGCGGACATCATGGCGGGTCTGCTCAAGGGTCTCCAGTTCAATCCTGAGCTTGGGTAATTGTCTAACCTTGTCAGTTCCCTGGTTTCCTCCCACCTCCAAAAAACATGTAAGTAGGCAATTTGGCTATGCTAAATTGCCCTTGGATATGAATGACTGTGTGTGTGTGTGTGTGTGTGTGTGCATGTTGTCCTGCGATGGACTGATGTCCCATCTGGGGTTTTTCTTGTGCTTTATGAATAACAATCCAGTTATTCACTAATCACATAATACAATACAGTGATGACTTCAATGCCATAGTCATTCTTTATCATATTAGAATCTATTACACTCATTACACTTACCACTGCCATTAAAAATTTTCTACAATGTCTACCTACTGTTCTCAAGATTTCAACAATTATTCTAAAAAAAATAAAAAATTCTCAGTAACTACAGGAGTATTCCAATTGACCATTTTGTCTATGTGTGATATCAGAAGCTGCTAGGTACTGAACTTCAAAATCAAACAGCTAAAAATAGCCTCTCTGAGCCCTTTCAATCAGGTTTCCACTCATTACTGTCATGCAGACAGACTGACAAGTCCAGGTTTTTGGTTTTGGGCAATACTCAAAGCAGTAAGCAGCAAATGGTCAGGGGATTGGCAAACAGGCATTACCTAGAAAGGACAAATGGGTAAATGATAAAAAGCAAAGCAAAGCAGATCAGCACGACAAATGAAAAATAATTAAAAGGCTTAGTAACATTGCAGCTGCAATGCTGGCGCTTCGCAATGAGTAAGTGAGAATAAGTGTCTTATTTAAAGATGTGTGCTTGGTTAGGAACAGCTGCGTAATCAGAAATCTGGATATGTGTTTACTTGACATGGTTGCTGGCTGGGGGTTATGGGAATAGAGTTACAATAAATTTTAGCTGTTCTGAGCCTTATGTGAAATCATGATGTTGTCATATAAGACAATCATGTGTGTGTTAAAGTATATGAGTTGTTGAGGTGTGTAGTTTAGTGCCTAAGAGAAACACATGACCCTGCACTCGCTTTTCAGCTTGATTTATAATTTTTAACTTAAACTGGCTTTTAAAATCTCTACACCAGTCCCAGCCTTCATGATGCTGAAATTCTTTGATAATCATCTTGATCATTAAAATTTGCTAAACAAATTGCAGTGTATTCAGAAAGTACAAGCCAGCTGAGTGGCACTAAAAAACAAACACAAAACAGACCACATGACTGTTCTGTTTTTTAAGAACTTCACTGATTTCCTATTTCATCCTGGACACTATTTAAAAAAATAGCACTTACAAAGAACTCTTTTCAAAGGTCTTTTCAGTGGCTCCTAAATTATATAATGCACTTCTTCCGCAGTAACCTCATATATCATAACCAATTATGACAAAATAGTTCAATACTTTGGTTTAGTTATTAACCAGTTACAACAAAAGTACACTGCTGTATTTCATTTACACTTTCTAACTTCGCACAACCTCTCTTTATTTCACAAAAATCTCGGTCTTGTCACTCAGTAATTGCTAAATGTATCCTATATTAATATATGTGTGTTAATGCTTACCTGTCAGTTAAGGTTAACCTGTGAACCTACCAAGTGGGGAGGGTGAACACAAAAACGCTTCCTCAGAGACATATGAAGCCAACCACCACATATTTTCAAACGTCTGCTCATGCTTTGTCTCAAGGCAGCGTAATACACTGAGAGGAAAGCTCTATCTACCCTCTTGTGTGTACATGAACTGAATAGGCACCCAAGAGTGGCTTGTGTTCATCTTTTATTGACAGGGCAGAGAGAATTTACCATCCTTTACACCCAGAGAGCATGGCCAATTTTGATCTCTAGACTCTATCATCTCTAGTTCTGTTGTACCACTCAGGAGCTGCAAAACCAAAACTTTTGGTGTATTGGCTTTTTTCCCCACAAAAAAATAAATAAAACATACAATCTTTACATACATTCCTTCATCCCTTACAGCAGCGCTGCTCAACTAAAATTTATGAAGGTCGAGCTACATTCTGGAAAGTTCTTTAATTACAAAGGTCCAGATAAGCAACTAACATGGCTGACTACCAACAACAGTTACCTTAACCATGAATGATTTTGTTTGTGAAAAGTAATTAATATTTACTCAGTTTTGGTTCATAGTGATGCTTTATAGACTTATTTTGGATTCCCCCCCAATTTTCTCCACACTTGCCAAATTTCCACCCACTAGCTACCTATCATACAACAACTCCCCTATCGTAAGACAATTATCTACCAAGGATGGTAAGGCAAACATGTGTTTCCTCCTAGACACACAAAGCTCATTGTGTAATGTTAAATCCAGACTTTTTACAATATCCTGCTCTATGGTGTGTTTTTGCTGGTATTCTTAACAATCTTTTTCCACATTTTTGGCTGCTTTCGAATGCAACCTGGTTTAGGTCCTATAACAAACGTTTGTGTAGGCAATTCTAAATCTTGCACAACTCCTATATTCCTGGGTGTTCAACAAAGATGTGTTTCAATGCCAGTCGGTGGACTGATTACTCTAAATTACTCCTGGGTGTGAATGAATGAACAGTATGATACGCTAAGATGGACAATTGTCCTTTCTAAGGTGTATACCTTCATTGTTCCTGAGATTGCTCCAGATTCACTGTGGCCCTGACCAGGATGAAGCAGTTGCTGAAGAAGAATGAATGATTGTATTTAATTATTGTACTTATTTCATGTCATCAAATGTAAATGTATTTACGGTTAGTGGGACTTAAACCACAGAATATTTTAGTCAGGCAGACTACTGCATCAGAAATTTACGCAAGCTTACAAGCTTTATTTATCTTTTCAATGCAGTCTGGCTGTGTCCTTGTACTGACCAAATATCTCTGCTTGGCCCAAGATCTTGAGTGATTAGATGTATTTTAGAGTTCCTTTTGGATAATCCAATCGTGTCTGGAATGCAATGGCAGCAGAAGGTTATGGAAGACAAAAAGAATATGTCTGCCCATTCCCTTCCCTCCCCTTAGGTCAGCACACACTGAACAGATGTCGGCAAAAACAAGCAACAGTTTTTAATATTAAAATAATTAAAATAATAGTACATATTCAAATAATCAGATTCCCGATTAAAAAGCCTTTGCACTGGAACAACTTAGTCAGTAGTCTTGGAGTCTGTATGCATGATTCGATTCGATTGCTACACTGAAGTGCATCCTCATTTTGTTCATACATTTCGACACATTAAGGTAGATAACAGCTGGAGTAATGAGAATTGTTGACAGTGCCCATGCTCTTGAAAGCTACCCTGCAATTAACCTCTGATCCCAATCTACCCTAATAGGCCAGGAGTGTTGCTGGCTATGCACTGGCAATAGAGCAGATAAGTGGACAATAAAAGGTCAAATGGATTCACATTAGGCAAATTATGGGAATCTAATCCTGGAAAATATCATACTATAGCACTTGAAGGATTGTTGTGATGATTATATTTATGGTAGTACAGTCAAAAAATATCTTGCTCCATTATAATCAGAACATGTTCCATTATCCCAACAGTGCAAAGCAGCAGTGCTGCCATGACAGTTGTCTTCAACAACATTTGCAGAGGCATCTATCACCAAGGAAGTGCTAAGGCAACCAATCATGGGGGAGCTTGATGCAACAACAGGTTATCCATAAATAATTCCCTGGTGGATGGATAGATTTGAGGGGAGACGAAAGGTTAATTAACAGAGAGAGTGAAAGCATGTGCACTTGCACACCACTGTTTGTTCATGTCTGTGTGTAATTATGCTGCCATTCTTCTCAATATAATGGCCGTGAAAGTGAATGCCCACATTACATGATCTCTGATTATAGCTTATGAAATTTCCATGTTTCTTAATAGACAGTTATGACCTGAGATTCCATCTATCTTGATAGATGGCGATGACCTACATTGTTAGTGTAGATGGATTTGTGTCCATTTTTCTTACCCTGGTTTGTACAGGACAGTATATATATATATATATATATATATATATATATATATATATATATATATATATATATGGAAGCAATAATGTATTAGAACGAGCACATTAATATAAACCTATCATTATGTTACCATCAGAACTATTTTCCGAGCTGTACTGTTATATGAAACCAATAAGATTCGAGCATTTAACTGTGCTGTGTTGTAATTCATAACTGAGAAGTATAATTTAATATGAATCACTGAATAATGAGCTGGGACTTTAAAAGGTTAAAGTGAAAAAGCACAATCCTCCCTTTATTACACTGTAATCTTTGAGTCCAAAAAGTGATGCTTGCTAAGAATATATCCACTGTAATAATTTTAAACCCTGACATTAAATGTGTGCTTCAGTAAATACCATGTTTTAAACAGGGGCAGTGATTGAATCCTTACTAATGCCAGTCTGTGGCCTTCCTCCTGTTGTCTTCATCTTCCAAGGCACTTGGGGACAGCCGTGTTTTAGTGCCACTCCACATTAGACAGATAGATGGCCATTGAGAGACCTTGACATTCTTCTTTGCCAGGTGTCTGTCAAGCTGAACGTCAAAATCTGAATGCAGATGTCTAGAGGCTTTCTATTCAAACAGTCCAAGGATGCTGAACGCCTTCTATTTGTACTGCCTGTCATGAAGAGACAGCTTACTTTTCCACTGCTTGATTTCATTTCCCTCCTAATGTGTGGCAGGTGGCTTTCAATTTCTCTGGGGTTTATCATGATACAGAGGTCCTGGTAAGGTTTGAATTTGAGCAGTGCTGACATTTTACATTTGACATTGCAGCAGGGGATTTATTTGGGTAAATATTGCCATTTTAGTCTGATTATTCAATTTTATAATAAACAGCATGGACATTAATTTAAAAAGATGCAGTCTATGCCATGTCCACCCTATAACAACTACAAGGCTTACCAACTGATCCATCACATGACCCGTTACCTAGTTCTCAGTCCCCATACATTTAATCTCTCTCTCTCTCTCTCTCTCTCTCTCTCTCTCTCTCTCTCACACACACACACTAGTTCACTACAAATACACACCACAATCTAGTTCATTATGAAGTATCACTACTAACTATAATCACTAGTGACTTTACTATTGCCTTGCCTCAGAGTTTTGTAGTATTTGGTACGACCCTTTTTTGCTGGACACCACAAGTTTGTGTAAAACCTAATGATCCATTTTAGATCAATTCCATCAGTGTGTCGTCTGTACACGTGCTTCAGTAGAAGGGATAAGACTCACAGAAAATCTGACCTTTTGTACAAAGCCGTTAACATGGGCGATATCACACATTTGCTTAAAATTTCTAGTGACCTAGAAATTGCGCAACATCTTGAATATTGAATAGTCAAGATGTTGCAGAATTCTTTTTTGTTTTAGAATTTCCAAAGTTCAAAAACTTTCTATTTATTTTCAATTTTAAATTAAAATAATCAAATATTTATGGATTGCGGTCCAGACTTTTGGACCCCAATGTGAAATTTGATGTGAATTTTCAAACCTTTGAACAATGAAATAAAAAAATATATATGTATTTAACAAATTCAACTACTAAACTATTTCTAAAGTACTTCAAATACTAAACTAATAAATTGTAGAGCCATGAAAATTAAAAAAAAATCTATTTTTAAAAGGGAGGCAAAAAATCAAATATCGTCAGGCATAAATCTTCAACACAGTCTATGAGAATCGAGCATTCAGGCAAGGAATATTAAAAAATCCTTCACTCAAAAGGCATTCAGGATACACATGGCTCAGAATTTACACAGCAGGAAATTGGCAAGACTTCACAAAGATACAAAGAACACTATGTGCTTATATAGTTTTCAAAGTAATATATTTCAATGTTCTGAATTCAGTTACGTTTTAATTTCACTGTTTTGAATTCAAACACTTTTAATATTCAAATATCTGTGGCTCTTTTTTTGCTTGAGTACATTCAAACCCCTGCCTAACAATCATTATTTTGATTACTAAGCATTATTAAGTATTATTCTGCATTATAGCTCCAGAATATTTTTCAGATGGTTACCTTTTATCCTTGCTCTGCTGCCAATTGTCAGATGCAGGATTGGACAATTCAGGTGTGATGTGTTTTGCTAGCTACATGTAAGCCACTCCACTGAACTTCACCGTCAGTCTTACAAGAGCATTTTCTCCCCACTGTGCTAGTTCATGGCACTGAGACCCATAATGAACCATCATGCTCCAGGTGTTGTGAGTCGGGAAATCAATTTGCCTGGTGTGTGTCGCTCAGTTCCCCCTATTCCTTGCTTTTCCACTGGCTGGTCAGGGCTCAATGCTTGTCACACATCTTTGCAGCCTTTGCATTCAAGTGTAAAAGCATAATATTTCCAATTCAGTTTGAAACCGGCTACCACTTCAAAAAATCTTGCCAATTGATCGGGCAGGATCACCTGCTTCTCGATTCTACAGATTAATTCACCAAGATAAAAAGCATGTGAGTGAGTAAAGTCAGAAATAAGACACAGGAACATAACACCATGAGTTCAGTGTCTGCTATGCTTGTTTGTGACATTTTCTTACAATGTTACAGGAGTAATACTGGCTGTGTTGACCTTTTAATCCTGACACAAAGGGCAAGATTTTCATCTCTTCGATGTGACAGTGATTGCACCCACTGTCGGCCTACTTTTTTCCTGAAGGTTATGATTTCACCTCACTTTACATTTGTCTCGTATACTGTATTTGTGAAAGTCATGTTGAGGATTAGTCATGCTTGGAATTAGGATTAATAATAAATACTGGTGAGGGTGGCAGGAAATAATTAGTTGTACATTAGCTAGACATCCTAAATTAATCTACCACATAGAGTGTCTTCATCGAGTCAAGATGTGTATGTGCATGTGTGTATAAATATCAAAAAGCATTTTATCCACGTGAGTGGAGGAGTGTGTTGGAAACAGGTCCCAGTGAACACCCCACAGCATGTACCTGAACCCATTGCAGCTCTCGTTGCATTATTCATACTAATGTTCCGGTGTATTCTGCCAGTGAGGGGGGAAATTAATTAACCTTTAGACTGAGAGATATAGGCACCAGCAGCCAGTGTGCAGTAGACATAAATGAAAAGGTTAGAGGTGTTCTCTCTCTCTCTCTCTCTCTCTCTCTCTCTCTCTCTTACTCGCACACACACACACACACACACACACACACACACACACACACACACTGTCTCATGTTTGGATATCAAAGCATAGTTGGGCTCTAAGGGCCACGTAACATTTATTTCTAGATAACATCAAATCTACATTTTTTGGGGGCAATTTTTAGCGAGTACAGAGGAATATTTCCAGCAGAGGTGATGTGCTGTAAAATGTGGCTGGTGGTGGAAATTTGCACATATTTGCATTGAAAATCAACATTAATTAACAATGAACAATTAATTGATAATTCAAAATCTGTTTTAAAAAAATGTTTGTTTTTTTGTTGTTGTTTTTTCTTTTTTAAAAAAGATCTGTTTAGATGCCAGTATCCCTGACAATGCCAATAAGGAGCCTACTGTCTTATGAAGTCATATAATTACTCTGCATTATCTGTGGATACCAAAAGAAAATCAAATATAAATAAATATACTTTAAAGTTTGGAATAGTTAGAATGGGAAAGGAAATGTTGAGTTAAATAACATAAATGTAAAAACAATCACACTGTAGAAATATTTACAGTGAAATAAGAAATACTTTTGAATAACCATTTATTCACTGTAATTATTACACAATATGCTATTATTTTACTCGTGTTTACTGACTGCCAAAAATGCTGCCAAAAACTGCTTCCAAAAATGACTGTAATTCACTATAAAATGTAGGTGATACCCTGGTGGGTTTGAAGTAATTGAGAATAATGGAGGGAGAAAAAGCGTGGTGCTTTATTTAGTCAGGTTTTTCTCTGCATACTTTTCAGTGCAGCACTCTCATTAAAAAAAAAGAAAGAAAACACTATCAACTTAATAGCCCACATGCACGCACACACACACACACACACACACACACACACACACACACACACACAGGCTGAGTAGGATGCTGTCAGATAAACTGTCAGTAACTCAGCACCGGCTATCTCATTCCAGCTTTTCAGCTGCTCAGTGTAAGACACACAGCATATATTCTAAATAAACCACTGTGTCTGCATTCCTTTCATTAACCTCTCATTCTCTGCCCCTCCCTCTCCCAATCACATCTGGCACTTGACCACTTGACCAATTCAATTTATTTCAGAAGATCAGACATCAATATCAGCATCTGATTTAGTACACTGATGCAAGACAAAAACGGAGCAGCCCTAACCTCCCTGAAGACACTTATCACACCCTGCTCTACACCCCACTCCCGTCAAGCTTCTAGCACGTCAGGACTTGACCCAGCGTCCCTCAAGATACAAGGAAAACATGCATCAACAACCTGTTTATGAAATGAAGTTCTCCTGGCTGTCTGAACAGCTGAGTCACCTGAAACGACAAAGAAGTGATCCTGAAACCTTGCATTAGCTCAAAGGTTTTTTTTATTAGCGCTGCCTCATTCCACCTTTAGCTAATTAACCCAACAGTTAAGCTAGCTCTGTAAAATTGTAGCTGTTGTGAACACTTCTGAAGTAATCTGCACATTAAAGGGATTACTGGTTAGGCATATCTATTACAGATGGAAAAGGTAATATTAGAGCACAGGCGATTACTTTAAGACTACACAAGAAGCCAGACTACCCCTAGAATTTCATTAAAATTGTGACACAAACATGCTATAGTAATCATCAGTTTAGGTGGAATTCAATATTTTAGTTAATCAAATGATAAATATCTCATTGCAATATCGAGCCGTTCATTCATTTATAGCTCAAATTATTTTTGGCAGACAGCACGGTCTGTGTGAAAATCTCCTTTGAAACCCCAGTCACAGCACCAGGCTTGGGGAGTAACGGAATACATGTAACAGTGTTCAGGAATCAGGATACAAAAAACTGGTAGGCTAACTGTAATCCGTTACATTTACGTCAAAAAAACGAACAAAAAAAGTAATTAGATTACAGGTACATTTTGTGAGAAATGGGAATACTATCATTACTACATTTTTTTCATTTAAAACCAAAGAAATGAATCTTTTGACATAACACAATATAGACAGCTGCTCGATTATAGTTCTGGTTCTCAATTTCCAGTCTTGGCTCACATGAGCAACCTCCGGGTGCAGTTAATTTGGTAGAAATGAACACAAATTGTTTCCTGAAATGCTTTTGTTAGGGTGACCATACATCCTCTTTTTCCCCATGTCCTCTTCTTAAAAAAGCGTCTGGCCAGGATTTCTAAATTTGAGAAAATGTCTGGGATTTGGCGTTAGTTTCATTATGATGTGCTTATGGTCTAATAGATTTGTCTTCTTGTAGATGCAGGACCATGCCTTTTAGAACTTCAGTAAATGGTTTCCATGCTCTCTGGCCACGTTTTGGTTCGTCTCCCATTCTTGTCCATAACTCTTTTGCGGATGAGATATCCTTTTTCGTAGATAGTGGTGGTAGGGTCATTTTCAGTCGAAAATGTTGAGTTACAGCCAGAATTTTCTGGTTTCGATAGTTCCTTTTTGCCTGCAGCCTGACATCTAGCTATTACTCTGAACATTTTTAGCGGCCTTCTTCTAATTGATTTATAAACGTGCATCCATTGTTTCAGAAAATACTGTTAGAAGCAATTCACTCTTTTCAGGTACGCTATAAATTCTTCACAAGTCCTTTCCCTACCTTTGTGATTGCCATTAAGATCAGCATTCAGTATGATTATGGCCCAGCTCATGTAGTACAAATCAGATTGTAAATCGAGCGTCTGGACAGTACACTGAAGGTACCAATGACAGAAGTGAGTTATGAGTAGATGCTGAATGTCAGGTTTATCCTCTGGCCAAAGCACTTCAAGGAACGATCTGAGAGCCTCGATCAGAGACATCGATCTAAAATGAAAGTACCTGACATACCTGGTCACTGTTACCTTGGTTAATTCAAGATCCTCATTCAGCTTCTGGATCATCTCCGGACATCTGTATGCCTCTCGGTTGTAGCGCTTCCAGGCAATGTATTGCCCTTGCCAATAGGTTTCTCTGTTGTTACAAAAGGAGGGTTTCACTTGCTACATTTTACCAGAGTTGTTCTTATGGAGGTCTCTCACAACTTCTTTCTTCTCTGTTGCTCCTGATCCACCTTCTTCCTGTTCATCTTTGTCTGGCATTGTCCACTCGTTTTTAAGTGCTGTAAGAAGAACTTAGTAAGAATTTAGTAAGAACTTAGAACTTAGAACATTTGTGATGCTCCTGAACGTTGCCACGGGCAACGAGTCACGTGGTCACGGTGTCATAGCGGACTGTTGCTCTGAGCAACGAGCTGAAAATAAGACTGGCATCATATTGGTGCATCGGTTATTTAATGTAAATGGTTTTCTTTTCACTGCTGAGTTTTTGGCACATTATAAGATTCCTGTAACACCAGGGGATTATGCAAAATTTTTTGGTGCAATATCTCCTAAAGTCTATATGCTGTTTAGACATAAGAAAAGAATTAACATTTAATAAATGGTCCCCAGATACTTTAATAAGTTCTTATGTAGGTAATATTTGTTTTTCCCTTAAAACAGATCCATCCTTAAAAGCGTTATTTCAGAGAAAATCTGTGTCCTCGCCTTATATTTAGTCATATTGGAATCATCTGACAGGCAATATTGTTTGGGAAAAGCTTTGGCTTATATCTAAACAATATTTAATTTCAAACGAAGTCAAAGAGCTATCCTTTAAAATGATACATAGGATTTACCCAGTTGTGGCAGGATAAGTAATTTAACTATCCTTTTAGCTCTGCTCAGGGTATGGCTTCGGCAGACCAATAGGGTGGGAGCTACCCAGATATTTAAGGACCCTTATTTTGGTAGGTGCATATGTGTATTGGTGATTCGCAGTTCCTCGCTCCCTGGCATTTCCGGTTCCCATTTCCATTCATGTACATTGAAGCTTTACTCACGGCATTATGAGGTGAACATCTCAAGGCTAATTTGTTTATTTATAGTCTTAGAGCGGCGCTGGTGGCGTATATTGTGGCAAGTTGGCGGCGGAGATCGCATTCAGTGATCGCAACATTAGTTGGTGGCTGAATGATATGTATATGTATATGTATGTTGAGCCGCGGTACCTGTGAGTAATCATACAACTTCGTATCTGATGTTTGTTCAATCCAATGGTAAGTACACCTCTCCCGTTTTCACATTGGGACTTGGTAGATTTAGTTTGACACTCCGATCTTTGTATTAAGGTGAGTGGAGAGTTGAGCATCTAAATCTTCTCTAAGGCAAATCCCCAGCCGAAGACGCTACATGTGATGCCGCTGCTGTTTTGCTTCACCTGATTTGTTTTGCTTTATGGTTTTTTTTATTGTTTTGTTTTACCTCATTGTTTTCCTTGATCGTTGTTGTGATTACACTAATATTATACAATAAATACCAACATCACTACTACAACTACTAGTACTCCTCCTCCTACTACTACTATTAATAATAATTCTTCCTCTTCTTATTATTATTACACAAATATTATACAATAATAAATACCAACATCAGTACTTGTCACGTTGCTGTGAACTCACGACTACAGTTCCCAGAGTGCAGTGCAAACTACAAACATGGCCGATGAGGACTACACTTCCCATGCACGCAAGCGTTCACATTCCCTGGAGTTCTGATCATGGACACCTGCACACAATTACAACCACACAGTATCTAGAGCATGCCTAGAACATTGGTTACTTGTGAAGTAAATGCTCAGCAGTCCCGTCGCTGCAGTTCACTAAGCCGTTGTCTTTAGTTTTGGATTTTCCTGGTTTACGGATTTCCCGCTTCATGTTTTGACTATGATTCCCTGCCCAAGCCCAGTATTGTCTGTTCGCCTGATTGTCTGACTACTGCCTGCATTAAGACTACAATTCCCTGCCCAAGCCCAGTATTGTCTGTTCGCCTGATCGTCTGACTACTGCCTGCATTAAGACTACGATTCCCTGCCCAAGCCCAGTATTGTCTGTTCGCCTGATCGTATGACTACCGCCTGAATTACGACTACGCCTTCAGCCTGACCCTTGCCTTCCTGCGTCTGTTTCGCCTGTGCTTGCTTTCACCTCAGGTATCGTGACAGAACTACTACTACTACTTGTTGTTGTTGTTGTTATTATTATTATTATTATTATTATTATTATTATTATTATTATTATTATAACAACAATGGGCGGCATGGTGGAGGCACAGTGGCTTAGTGGTTAGCACATTTGCCTCACACCTCTGGGGGTTTGAGTCTTGCCTCTGCCCTGTGTGTGCGAAGTTTGCATCTTCTCCTTCTCCGTATTCTTCTTCTTCTTCTTCTTCTTATTATTATTAACAAACATAATAATTAATTATTATTACAGATGACAAGGACACATGCAGGTAAAAGTAGATGAAGGTTAGACACTTTTCTATACATTTCAATAACTATTACAGTATATTGCTTTATGAGTGACTCTAATCCTGTACTAACCTTCAGCAGACTATGGCATTTAAATCAGTCAAATCCTCTTTAATAAAAACAAGCAAAACGAATATATTTAGTGAATGTCACAGAAAACTGCACATTATAAATCTACAACACATGGTTGAAAATGACTAATTTACAGAATATAATCAGCAAAAATACTTTTGGGAAAAATAAAACCATGTAAAATGATTAAAGTCATTATTTACAACGGAACTGACAAATTAAAAAAGCGAAACAACGCCTAAAAGTCAGTTAAATTTATTCGATATTCGGCCCCATCTTCAATTCCGCCTTACTCCATTGTCCAATCACCAAATAGATCGTGATTATGAACTTTTAGCCAATCATAGCACAGGGGTGGGGTTTGTCTGAATGCGGGTAGGCAAATAATAAACCGCATCTATATGATGAAACAGCTGGAAAAAAGGTACACATATCGTCAGCTTTCACTGTAACACTTTCGCCATTTTGAAAACGTTTATTTTGTTTTTGGATCAGTATCCGTAGATTCGTCACACACGCTGCTCATATTAATTTTTTAAATTTTATTAATGCTTTAGAATTTACTCAACTATTCATCTACTTCTCAATTTTAAGGGATTCCTTATTGATGATTATCAATAAAAATGTGAAATTTTAGCAAGCAACAAAATAACTGTGATGTGTGTAGTTAGTAGTCTACAGCAGAAATGCTAGATAAAAGCATAATGCAAGGGTTAAATGGCAAACATCGCATTGTTGCTTTTAACAAAACATGAAAATAAATTCAAATCACATTTGACAGTATACTACATACAGTGCTGCAACAAAGGGTCAATAATCAAATGCAAATGCCAAATATCACAGTGCCCTGAATTTAATAAGATTATTTCATAAAGCAGTAAAAAGTGCTAATCATGGAGATGAACTTCCTGTACTAAACAGGCTGATACTTCTCGATCCTTTCCAGTAGTGCTTCTGAATATCCAGGTGAGAAGTACCTGTTAAAGAAAGATTAACTAGTGAAAAAAAAGCATCATAATACACATAAGTAGAAGGCACTTTTTCCATTTTGCCATGAATAAATGTTCATTAAGAACAGTTATAAACCTGACTATCTCCTCGGGGTAGGATTTGTTAATGGCGTTGATGTACTCCTGCAGATCGGACCCAGGTTCAGCTTTAATTTCCTGCACCTTCTTCAGTCCTCCAGTAGTTACAAACAACCTCCGTGTTTTACTATCATGTGGAAGAACCTGCAGGACACGAAACCAACAGCACCAATGATTCCCTCACACAGCCACCCTTCAATAAGAAACGTTATGTGTTTAGTGGAAAACGTGCAGTGGACCTTGCTGAACTGGCAGATAACGTGTTTGAGAACATTGCTGGGAGCTTCGTAGAGAAGTGGCTCCAATGCTGGAAGGTAAGTGCACTTCTGAAGGATGCTCTTTAAAGCCTTCTTTGCCTGCATCGAGAGAGATTATGTTTGTGGTATTACAAACAAAAACTATACATTCTAATGTATCTTTGGCTGTCTTAGGTTTGGGGACTGTATACCCAGAGCCCTATATTTCTAGGGACTATATACCCGGAGCCCAGTATTTCTAGGGACTATATACCCAGGGCCCTATATTCCTAGAGACTAAATACCCAGGGCCTATATGTCTAGGGACTATATACCCGGAGCCCCATATTTCTAGGGTCTATGTACCCAGGGCCCTATATTTCTAGGGATTATATACCCAGGGCCCTATATTCCTAGAGACTATATACCCAGAGCCCGATATTCCTAGGGACTATATACCCAGAGCCCAATATTTCTAGGGACTATATACCCAGGGCCCTATATTCCTCCGGACTACATACCTATGTTCCGGGCTCCTATTATTCTCAGGGCCTATATTTCAAGGGCTCTACATTTACAGGTTACCAGAACCCCACAGCCATATGTGTCTACATTCAAAGACCCTATGTACTAAATTCATAGGACCCTAAGTTGCTATATGTAGCTATGTCTACCCAGGGCCCTATGTTTCCGTAGGACCCAAGTCTACAAGAGTGTGTTAAAATCAGTATCAGATCACAGTCCATTCTTTGAAGAATTTAGCTATTTTGCCATTTTTTTGGTGAGTCTTTGCACCTTGACTTGCAGATCCTCAGAGCTCTGTGTGTCCAGGTAGAGACTCAGCAGTTTGGGGAGCACGTTAGACATGGCCACAGCTCTTGCATGCTCAGGTGTGTGTTGGCCAATCTGCCCCAATGCCCAGGCTGCTGCAGCCTTCATGTGATCCTCTGTCTCCTCGGCCAGACAGATAGCCAGCTGTGGTACGCCCTAGGGGAGAGTTCAGGTGAGCAGTGGAAAGAGCAGAGAGGAGAAACGTCAGTGCTGATACATTACCACAAATTATAATCACAAAATTAATATGAGTGATATAAATACTGATTAAGTAAAAAGTTTGGAATTAGTGACTCATTGGTTAAGATTCTGCATCCCGCTGCTGGCAAAGAGATACTGATGGCATTTAAGCAAGACCTTTAAACTTCAACTGGTTGGGTCTGCGACTGGATTGGATGCTGACCTACTTGTAAATGCAACTGTCAAATGAATAAATGGAATAATTTAGTGTGGAACTACCATCTACCAGTGGGGCAGAAAGGTAAAGTACTTCTATTAAAGTATAATCAGCGACCACCTTGGCAACAGTCATTTTGAGTCATACAAGATCAGGCTCTTATCTCCATGAATAGGGATAGACCCATATACCAGCAATAATGAGAGGTATGTAATTCAAATAACCTTTAAAAGCAACCCATACTTTATCCGGTTGCTCCAACTCCTGCACATACGCATTTCTCCATACCAAATGGAGCAAACTGCCCTGTATCTACTCATGTGCCAGTGTAAGAATCTGAAATATAAAATAGAGCTTATAGTAACAGACCTTAGATACAATGACAGCCATGGCGAGGTTCTCAGAGTGTGCAGCCACATAGCCGAGCATCATGATACCAGGCAATCGCACGCTCCCTCTGGAGTCCCCTAGATAATTTATCACAGCTGCTACACCGCCGGCATTCACGATCATCTGGGATAACTTGAGGGAAACACACACACACACACACACACACACACCATTGAGCTAAGAAACATCTCATGAAGACAAATGTAGGAATGCCATTGAAAAAAACTGAATAATTCAATGTGTATATTAATGCACATGTGGTCTCCAGTTGTTCACTCTCCATGTTTTTTGCGCTTGAAAATGCTTTAGTGGCCATATTAGGTACCTCAGGGGTGTGTTTTGTGATCTCTCGCATCAGCGTGCTGATGTTCTTCCTCACATTTTCATCTGGGTCTTTAAGGCAGGCCAGTACAGCAGGGAAGATCTCAGCCTCCACCACAATCTCTGCCAGATCCACAGAGTGCTTGGAGATTTGGCCTAGAGCCGAGAACACGTGCCTCTACATAGAAGTAGTAAAACTTACTGACCATTACAAATCACTGACACTAGAGACTCCTTCCATAATTGTTAAATAAAGGTCTCCATGATAGAAACATCAGAAACAATAACACATCAAAACAAGCACATTGTGATAAACCTCTAAAATTTGAAACACATCGGCACTCTTGACAGCGCTGCTGTTATAGAAGAATGAGCAACACTTTCGGACCAATCAGAATCGAGCATTCAACAGAGCTGTGGTATAATTTACGATACACAATATATCTTATACTAAGGCTATTAGCTATATATAAGTCTAGGTAGTATGTGTGTGCACAGGTGGACATCAAAATAAACAGTCCCTCTAATATAAATATCATTTTAAAGATGTTAATTAGTCAAATTGTGCCAGGTTGGAAAATCTCGTCAAAGCATTACAGATTACGCTGTTACTCTGACCTTCAGGTTGGTGTCTGGGTTCAGGGTCATTTGGGCGAGGTGTGCAATGGCTCCGGCGTCCACTACAGTTTGTGCAAGCTCTGGCGAGTGTTTGGAGATGTCACTCAGCGTTGAAGCGGAAATCCTCTTCAGGGCAGTTCCAGGCTCCTGGATGCAGAGAACGAGAAGAGGAACAGCACCTGCATCCACCACTGCCTGAGCCAATGCTGCGTGAAAGAAAACAGGGAAAAAAGGACATTGCTATTTCGTTTCTGATTCAAGATTAATGCAACTTTCATTACAGATTTTAAGGAAGACCTTCATTAAATCAAAGGAATACATTGAGCAAGAATGACTTTTACTCAAATTCCCTCTTGTCAATGAGCCAAAACATGTTTGATGTCTGAAGTTTGCTTCTAAAGTTTTGCACTAAAGGCTAAAGTAGTTAATAAGTAATGGAAAATTAAGGCTACCAGTTTTATCCTTACGCAAACTGGTTTCTGACACAGTGTGACACACTGCTATTGATAAAAATGGATAAAGGGCTTTTTTATTTTTATTTTTTACAGAAGTAACAGTTCCATCTTGGAAAAAAAGAAGACCACCCAATTGGCAAGTCTCCAAAAATAGGAAATTTCACATCTTAGCCTTTTTTCTAAACATTTTTGAAAAATGACACTGTGAATTAACTTCATATTAAAGGATCACACAATATGACATCCTTTGTAAGAATATACAGTACATTTACTTATTATGCTTTTTTTTATCAGCCTTAAAATCTTATGAAGCATTTTTGTTATTTTTCCTTGCATATTTTACAGTCCCAAAATTGTCAACTGACTTCATATTCAACAACAACATAGTAGAGATCTTACTCTGAATAAATCGTCTATTTTATCTATTTATTCTGAATCACAGAATTGAGATGTTCGTTATTTTGTATATTATGTAGAAATGAACTGTTTTAGTTGAACAAACTTATGCAAAATGAATATTATATTCTAGGAAAAACATCTAACGTACAGTAATAAATAATAAAGTGTGCATGTAAACTTTCCGAGTGTCTAGATCTTAACTAAAACAGATGAGCAGCAGCTTTTCCCCCAAGGATTTGCTGATTGCCATAAAACCCCACATATACATGCAAAAAAAAACCCACTTCAAAACCTTCTGAAACTACCGAAGTCCAGACCTTGATGTCCTCAGAGCTAGTTATAACATGAGGTAGGAGATGTTGCTTTGAAATCTTCAGACTTACAGCTGTTGTGGCGAGCGATGTAGCCTAGTGTCCATGCAGCAGCTTCTTTCACTACAGGATCAAACTCCGCCAGGGAGATGACGAGAGCATCGAGGGCACCGTAGTCTACCACTGCTTGTGCCAGCTCGGGTGAGTGCTTCGCCACGGCACTGAGAACAGACGCTGCTGCCTTCTTATAGAAGCGCTGTGGAATACATTCACATTTACAGTGCAACATGAGAGCACACATGCAGATATTAAATATTAAGTATTAATTGTGTAAAAATTCAAGCAAAACATCATTTGCTTAAAACCCTTGTATAATAACACAGTGTGGTTGCTCTGATATGATGTCAGTAAAATTAAAGGATCAGTTTGTAATTTCAGTGATCTCTGCTGTCCATAAGGTAAATTTAAGCTGACAAGCCTTCCCCTGCCCTTTAAACATATGACCAATGAATATTGAGTCCCCTTTTAAGGGAAAAAAAAAAGATAGTTATAGTTCCAGCCATGTGCGGGGCTAATTTCTGGACCAGAAAAAACTTAAACAGTAGTTGGATCTAGTTATATGTTCATTATGTATGTATCAATGTTGAATCTAGCACCAGCAATAGGTCCTTTAGTTTGTCTCTCTGGGGAAACTGTTAACAAAGGGGATTCAAGGTAGGACATTTTAGAAAGCTAGAACCCTTACCCACCCAAAGAAACCTTAAGGAACTGTTTTGTTTGTTTGTTTGTTTGTTTTTTTCTCTGAAGACCAGCCCAGAATCAGTTATATATTACAAACTGCAACTTTAAAGGTGACCTGAAAATTGTATACATTTTTTTTTCTTTGTTCAATTTTCATTCGATTAAAAAAATAGATTTTTTTGGTAATATATTATACATGCGTAACAGTTCTAGCTTTCTAAAGGTTATAGGAATGAAGGGTCCTACATAAAACCTTTAAAGAGTCCTTCAAAGGGACAAAGTCAGAAACCCTTGTGCTGAGAGTAGCAGTAAAAATTAGCATATATTCACAAATCTGGATTTGCTAAAAGAATCCATATGAAGAAATAAAAATTGCATCACCAATATTTTAGTATCTTGCCCAGAGGAGGAGAACAAAACCGAACCCTCTTGACCCATGGACCTCTACCATAAAGGCATGAATAACAGTTTGTATTTTATATCACAGCCATTTTTTTCTGCCAAGTGGACTGAGGATGTTTTATAGAACTCTGTCTACTGGATTATTTCTCCATGCCTGTAGTATAATGATCAGGACAACCGTACCAAGACAACTTTGAGGTCTACTGCATTAGCAGGTATATTCCCAACTCCGCACCAGTTAATCCATTGTTTTAAAATAAGAGCTATAACGCTGGGTTGAAGTCTTACGTTCTGCTTAAACAGCGAGTAGACGAGATGAGGCAGAATGCCTCCCTTCACCACAGCCTCGGCCAGGTCATCACTGTAGCTGGCGAGTCTTCCAAGAGCCAGAGCTGCTGACTGCTGGATAGTTGGGACCGCATCCAGGAGAAGAGGCTTCAGGAGGGACATCACACCTGAAGCAAGAGAAAGAGAGAGAGAGACATACACAGAGAGAGAGAATACTGGATGTAAGAAAGGGAAACTGTCCAGTCAGCAATGTTTTCACAAGACATCTGTTCTAATGAATAAATAATTATTTTTTCAAATGGAAAATTTGTAAATGTGCCACATCAGAATCAGAACCAGAATCAGGCTTCATTGGCCATGTAAACTAGAGTATACAAGGAATTTGACTCAAATGTTGAGCTCTCATTTTGTTAATAGACATTACATACTGTATTACACAAAATAATAAGATATTATATACTGTATTTTTACAATAATATAATAAGATAACACAGACGAACACATAACCCACAATGGTAATATAACACATGTTTGCTTTAAACAAAAATAGAGACTATATACTATATACTATTGCACTTTAACTATTGTTTCGCTGAGTCTGTGCCCACTGTAGCCTCAGACGCCTGACAGGAGTGGAAGGTGATGTGGTCTTCTGCTGTTGGAACCCATCGGCCTCAAGATTCAACACGTTGTATGTTCTGAGATGCTTTTCTGGTCACCATGGTTGTAAAGAGTGGTTCCCATAGCCGTCAGCTCGATCCAGTCTGGCCATTATCTTGTTTTAAATTCCAGCCTGTAAGGTGTTACCACTCCCTTCCTCTCCACTTCTCTATTTTCATATTTCATGTAGTTTCACTTACTTTTTAACTATTAAGATTGATCTTTTAACTTTCTAATGTTTTAATCAAACTCTTCCTTTACATCTATTTTTGTACTGTTTTATAGAATTGTCATTTTGTAAAGCACTTTGAACTGTGATTTGTATGAAAGGTGCTACAGTATATAAATAAAAATGATGATGATGATGATGATTATTCACATTCAATTCCCCACAACATGGAATAGATCAACAAGATCACTTACCTGCATTTTGAAGTGTTTCGATATTCTGAGGTCTTACTGAAAGCTCTGCAACTGTTTGCACGAACTTCATCCTTTCTTTCTGGTACTGCTCAAAAACTAAAACATTTCAAATGTTAGAATTTTAGAATAGACTTTATGGTACATAATGGGACCTTAAGCACTGACCACTACTAACTAATGGTACACCAGATGCACTTTCCTAGTTTCATACCTTCATTTTTGAGAGTGTAGGGTACTATATTTGGGGCTATAGAGATTAAATCTGTTTGGATGTTTTGTTAAAGACAGGCTACATTTGTAGTAGTAGTAGTAGTAGTAGTAGTAGTAGTAATAATAATAATAATAATTATAATTATTATTTATTTGTTTATGTGTGAATGAAGCACTTCTCAGTTTTACTACATCCATATATACTTCAAATAAAAGTTTCAAAGTTCAACGTATAACAAAGCACAACAGTAATCTACAATTATTACTGAATTAACGATAAAATACCTGAGAATTATAAAAGCTAAATAACCCCAATGCAAAGAGTGTTTAAATGTACAGCTCGAAAATACTTTCTCACCCTGGAAAACGTGTCGCTGACTCATAGTTTCAATCCCACAACGAAAAATCAGTCCAGAGTGAGTCTCTGAAATAAGTACTGGAATAAATTTGGCGTGACGTTGGACGTTCGATATTCACAGAAATGCGGAAATTAAGGGACCGTCTCTAAAGTTACATACGACATTGTTAAACACGTTTCTAACTTCAATAACATTTGAAGGGAATGACTTACCAGCTGTCATTTTTACTTAGGGGTGTATTCACTTTTGTTGCCACCGGTTTAGACATTAATGGCTGTGTGTTGAGATATTTTGAGGGGACAGCAAGTTTACACTGTTACACAAGCTGCACACTCACTACTTTACATATTTTTTATACTTTACATACATTTACATACATTATATATATATATATATATATATATATATATATATATATATATATATATATATATATATATAAATTATTTCATTAATACGAAATCAATTTTTTGAAGAATGCATTCGTGAAGGGTTTTTTGGTTCATGCATTGTAGGGTTAAATATCAAAAATCTCAAAGGTGTGCGTCATACCTGACATCTAGTCAAACACTTTACAGCTGGTTTTGTGAGTGTACACCATTCCCTTCAAATGCTATTGAGCTTTAAATTATAGTATATTTTGTGTATGAGCCCATGCAGTAATAAAATGCATGGCAATTTTTATATATGATTTAATAGTTTATTTCATTAAATATCAAAAATCTAAAAGGTGTGCATCATTGCTGACACCTACACGAACACTTTACAGTTGGTTATATGACTGTAAGTCATTCCCTTCAAATGCTATTGAAGTTAGAAACGTGTTTAACAATGTCGTATGTAACTTTAGAGACGGTCCCTTAATTTCCTCATATCCGCGAATATCGAGCGTCCAACGTAAAGTCAACTTTATTCCAGTGGAATACGTAAGAAAAAAAACATGATGTGCAATATAAACCCACAATCCTCTCGCTCTCTGTTATTGATTAGCGTTCTGTTGGCATGACAACATATCTTGGTGATTCAGAGTTCCTTGTTCCCTGGCATTTCCGGTTCCCATTTCCGTTCAGGTACGTTGAGGCTTTGCTCACGGTGTAGTCAAGTGAACATCCCAAGGCTAATTTGTTTATTTATAGTTTATAGAGGCGAGTCGGCGGTGGAGATCGCGTTCAGTGATCAACATTAGCTGGTGGCTGAATGATATGGATATGTATATGATGTATATGTATGTTGAGCCGCGGTATCTGTGAGTAATCATATAACTTCGCGTCTGGTGTTTATTCAACCAAATTTTAAATACACCTCTCTTTTTTCACATTGGGACTTGGTAGATTTAGTTTGTATTAAGGTGAGAGTGGAGAGTTGAGCATTTAATCTTCTCTAAGTCAAACTCCTATCCCAAGACGCTACATGTGACGCTGCTGCTGTTTTGTTTTACTTCACTGCTCTATCGTTATTCTTTCTTGTTCTCTTTATTGTTTTATTTATTGTTTTGTTTATGGGCTGGTTCGGTTCCGGGCTTTGCTTTTGCTGTCTTGCTTAGCAGCACGCTTCGGCTGTCTGTTTACGTGCCTTGCCTCCGCTGTGTTGCATATCAGCTTTATTTTATTGCTGGTGTAATTTTTTATTTAGTTTTTCTCTATTTGTGTTGTCTTTTCCTAAAATTTTTCGTTGTGCTAGTGTCTGTTTTGTTGACTTTAGTTTTGGATGTATTTTTGGTTTGTTTTGCAACCACATGTAGTGTAAGAGGTAAATGAGTGTTTTCCAGCCTCACACCTGTTCTTTCAGGTTTGTTTCTCCACATAACCACCTTACTATTGATGGGGTGTATGCTAAGCCTTCTTGTCTATAGTGCTATACTTTTCATTTTATTTACTGTTTACTATAATTCTGGTTCTGCGTAGGTGCTGTTAACTGCCTCTATTTTATGTGGTGGTGTCAGTGGGCCTGGGTGTTCTAGCCACCACACCTGTGTCTGTAATATGTTTTTCTTTTTATGGTTTAGTGTTTGTGTAATTTTGGCTTAACGGGTGTTTTCTTTCTCTCCAGGAGCCAGTGAGTCTTGGTGTGGGACAGGGGAGGCTAGCTGCATTTATTCAGTGGTGTGTGCTTCCCAGCATCCTCAGTGTGCCAGCACAATAACTTCCTTATGGTGTAGGTAGTGTTTGATGATTTTGCTGTGACTTGAGGTGGGTTTGGATGACCTCCCGAGCTGTAGCTGGCCTGTCTTGTTCCTGCCAAGCCTGGGCCTGGAGAAGTGCTTAGTTTTAAAAGCCTTATCGTGCTTCATGGGAGAGCGATTTTATATTTGTATGTTAAGTTTTAATGATGCTTAAGTGTCATAATAAAATGTCATTTTTATATTCGTACTCATGTCTCACTCTCATGTTCTTTGCCCCGATAGGTAAAACTTATGTGTGCCTTTATTTGGGAATATTTCCCTGGTTCTCCCCCAGGGTGGCATAGTTGGATTTACTAAATTTGGATAAACGTTTCCCTCCACTTGGTAATGCCACACAGTGAAACATTACTTTGCAAAATTGAAAGGTGATCTTGATTTGAATTGCACTTTTTGTGACAGTTGTCCTGAAACTGTAGTGCCTGAACAATCGCTTGCCAGTAATATATTTTTATATTTAATAATTTATTATTATTATTATTAACGCTCATCAAGGATTTCTATGTGTAATTTTGCACCACTGCTGCAAATCACTTAAAAGACTTACATCCTTGCAACTAAACAATTTAAAACAGTGGTCACCAACCCTCTTTCTTGAAATCTACCTTCTTGCAGGTTTCATCTCCAACCAAAATCTATCACACCTGTTTTAGTTGCTCAAGAACATCTTAAGGTAGATTAGATGGTCAGGTGGGCACAACCTTTGATGGAGCTAAAGTTTTCAGGCAGGTAGATCTCCAGGAACAGGGTTGGTGACCACTGATCTAGGATGTGGTGCAATGTTCTAGGTATTTATTGTAACTACTACTCACAGTGCTACATATTTTCCCATAATGCATAGTATTTAACAATAAAATACTGTACTGTTTAAAGGTTTTAAAATATCAGAAGAATCGATGCAATTTTTCAAATTCATTTATTGTGCTCAAGATCGTTAAGAACAGGATGTTTACATTATCCTTTCATTGGTATGAGATTTTCACAATAAGATGGCTCACTTAGAGCTCTCAATCATTCTCTTCAATTTTGTTCTGAGTTCTGTGTGGTCCAGAGATGCCCCTGACATTACAAGAGGTGAAGCTGGTGTACATGGGCTAACAGGGCCGAAGTCTTTCAAAGCTAAAAACCCATGAAGATGAGGTTTAATGTTTGGCACTCATTTCAGACTATTTGCTATTAACAAATGTCTTTTGGAACAGCACCACCACCGGTCATGAAAAATACAGAGAACAGTATGAAGAAGCGAGGCTGGGGCTGACTTCTTTCTACCCCAGACTGTAGATTCTTGCAGCCTATCCATGACGGTCATGTCAGGCGACAATCGTGTCATGCCCTCTAGATTTCATCTCCATTTGGGCTGATATAGTATTTCAGTATGTTTCGACTGACACATCCATAATGCTACATCAGCAGTGATTGAAAAGACACACATGAAGCAATCACAGGTGTGACGACTACACTTAGGCAGGGGCAACTCAACGGTTAAGTCTCAGTTTACTAATCAGAAGGTCGGGGGTTCAAGCCCCAGCACTGTCAAGCTATCACTGTTGGGCCCTTGAGCAAGGCCCTTAACCCTTTATGCTCCAGGGGTACTGTATGGCTGACCCTGTGCTCTGATCCCTGTTTCCTAACAAGCTGGGATATACTGTGCTGTAATGTATATATGACAAAATAAAGACTGCTTCAAACATGATCACAGTCAAAAAGTAATCAAAGTCATCAAAACAGGGATAATCCAATTTTTCTTAACAGAAAATGCAAATAAAACACAGCCTCAATATGTAGGGGATTTCGCCTTGTTCAACTTCAATACAGGACAGTGCATATTATCACCAGATATGGTAATCACAGTTTAAACTATGCAAGACCAAACCATTTCAAATAGTTACATCTGACAATATGGCAGTAGGAAAAGTTTTGAGCTCCTGCACCACATGATACCCTCAATCCACAGGAGTTGAAACTCCTAACATTTTATTTGTACACTTGTACGGGTGTTGTGTCATACCATCGCAGACATTACACATGATATAACTCTCTCAATATGATATTTCGTTGTCATAAAACAAGAAAACATTCATCCAGAAGTGGTAGTTAACCGAAATATCGTCATGAACGATTACATTTACCACTGGTGACATGAAATCTACCAAGCAAACGCAAGAGCGAGCTTCTCTCCCGCACTTCTCACTGAGCATTGTGTAGTGTGTGTGTGTGTGTGTGTGTGTGTATGTAACCAGGTGGTAAATGGTCTGTTTTTGTTTCTTTCCTTGCACTGTGTGAAATATATTTCATGTTCAGATGAATGTTTCTAGCTAAGTATAAAGGCAAGAAAAGCTGTTATTGCCTAAGTTATGCTGGAGGTGTCAGTAAGTAGTGATGTTAGATAATATATATATTATATTGACGTTATATTGATGTTATGTTATGATATATATACGTTTACATACAGATATATACATACACACACACATATATATATACACACACACACACACACATATATATATATATATATATATATATATATATATATATATATATATATATATACGTTTACATACAG